>NW_028258317.1:58914469-59217500 GCF_053883595.1 Heterocephalus glaber
TCCAAAATTGCTTAACCCAGTTTACGTTTCGAAAAATGCCAGGATCACTGCAGTCTACTAAGTAATTGTTTTTGCTATTTGACTCAGTAATAATAAATGACAGATTCAATTCATCTTTGTACTTTAGACCTGTTGTTTAATGTTATACAAATTCAAAATTAATTAAGGGAAAAGTCTCAGGCCTGTGGAACCTCTTTTGGATGCACAAGATAACTCGTTAATTTACTGGGTGGGTTTGAGTAAGTTAATAAAGCTTATTGTGCTTTTGTTTCCTCATTTTTAAAGTTGAGGAATTGAGCTGGACCTCCCTGTTAAAAGCCAATCTTTGTTTTCTTTCTCTTTCCTTACTTTCCTTTTACCTTTTCCTTTTCTTTTGCTTGGGAAAGTAAGACTATATTTAGTAATACCACCAACCAGATGCAACTATAGCGGTTCTCTTTTTTACACAAACATTTATTTCCATTCTTCTTATTTTGTTGGCTTTTGTTTGCATTAACAACAAAACGTAGACAAAACAGTGCACATGTACAAAATAACTTCAGACAAAGACTTACTCATCTCTAACGTGTTGTGTGAGTTTCAGCAATGAACCTATGCTTTAGCATTACGTGAGAGCTGGTAAAATGACATTGGTACCACACTTTGGAGTAGAGTGAAAGAACCATGTACCACTGAAAGCCCAGTCATTTTTATCAGATGATCTTTTCCCTAAAATAAAATAACACAACACGATTCTCAGACTATTCAGCTGGGTATGTTGATCTGAATATGTATTCTTTGAAATATCATTTGCATGTGTATAGTAACTTCTAAGATACTTTCAAATAATATATAGCAGGCAGCCTTTAGGGTATGCCCAACGACACTGACCTCTGTCATTAGATAGGTAGGATTCATGGACTGTAACAAATGGGATGTTGTGGAGCTGCTGGTGTGGCTTCTGAGCTTAGAAAATAAAAGATATAGCTTCTACTTAAGCTCTCTTGGACTGTTCAATCAAGAAGAACTCAGCCATTAGGTTTCAAGGACACTGTGTCAGCATTCTGTAAAGCACACTTGGGATAGAACTGAGGCCTCTCACCAACAGCTGCCACAATCTTGCCAAGTGTGCACCATCTTAGAATCTGACACCCTAAATCCATTCAGTCCTTCAGACATGTATTGTTCTAGTCACCATTTTAACAGCGACATCATGACAGACCCTGATCTAGAGCCACCCATTCAAATCACTCTGGAATACTGACCAACAGAAACTGGGTAGACAAATGTTTCTGATTGTTTTGTGTTGTCACTTCAGAGAATATTTTGTTATACAGCAATAGATAACTAATACATAAGCCAAAAAAACGTAGTGAAGGATTAACTTTTTTGCTAGTTATTCATTTGTAGGAAAGAAAATAGTGTTCTTTATTCTTCTATAACAACTTAATCTCTTTTAAACTCCATTCTGTCTGATTAGGAGGAAAATAATAAATGGAATCCACACTAGAATAATACAGTAACTTGAGATTTTTAACTCATTTGATGTGGGAATTCTTTCCCCATACCCCTCCATTTGCCTAGGAGTAGCATTAGGTAACACCTATAATTAGGTGACAGTTGCTTACCTATTATCATGGTATCAGGAGTATGCATAGCTGTCTTATCCTTGGTCTTTGTGATATGTTCTCAGTGCCTTCCATTAAAATATTAATGGAAAAAACATAGATGATTATAGGTATACTACTAATAAGAGATATAAAATTGGACTCAGTACTCTTTCTAGGTTGAAGCTTTTCACTGGTTTATCACCTCTAATATTTCATTAAAATCTAAGGGAATTGTAAAGGGCATAGAACAAACCAGTAAAGTCCCACTTAAAATTCTACAGCTTCTTGAAGAGTGTGAAGGCCAAAATTAATTATGTATGGATTCCTTTGAAAGTTCTTCCCTTTACTATGTGTCACAAGCTATCCATGAGGGTTTATTAATATCCTAAAGCTATTCTGGAAGACTGGGAAATGCAAGAACCTATTTTAATTTTAGTTGATTTTATAAAATGAGTGCTTATCTTAGGGAGCTTTTCCCTGGGTGCCTCAAACTACCTTCAGTATTAAAAAAAAGTATGTGTATATTTTTTATTTGCCTGTAATTTTAATCTTCCTAGAAAAACTGTCATTGTCCTCTGGAGTCAGTCAGGAACAAGTATGTTGGAGAAATAACAAAATATATCAATGACAGAAATGTGGATTATTAGCATCAAGAACTGGAGTTGCTATGCAGTTAATCACATCCTTAGATTCACATAGTACAGGACTCTTGGAAATAGCATTACAGTAGATTGGAACAAAGACTACAGTGCAACATGGTCCTTCCTATGGTGGACCTCAGAAATGAACAGAATCCACCCTTCTGTTACATTGTATAAAAGGCTTTCTTTTTGTTTCTTAGACTTTGTTTCAGAGATAGAATTTAAATGACTCCCCTTGTGTCCCGTGTTCAGTTATATCTTCAGGTTTAGGCCATTTCATCAAAGTAACAGCCTGAGACGCACTCCTGCTGCACAGTTCCCCTCTATTATCACAAAAAAGCAATTCGATTGTTAGCCCCTGTAACTCTCATATAAGCTGAAGGATAAAATAATATGTTGAGAGAATGATAATGTAAGAAATCTTATCCTTTCATCAGAAAGAAGATTTCATGGCCCATTTGTCCTTTTGATTTTTCTTGTTATTAATTTCAGGGTCATTGTTACCTGTAAGAAAATATCTGAGTTCTCAACCCTTATTAGCTTGTAGCCTGTAGATGTGTATTTATTTTTCTAGCTTACATTTTTTGATTGTTTATCCATTTGAAGTTTCTTTATATTTTTATAGTATTATTGATTCTGATAATTTTTGGCATATGAATGTACATCAAAGGATTACCATGATATATTACAAAAATTGACAGATGGAACAATGATATCAAGGTTTGAAATGATTAAATCACAAAGAAATGGGAAAAATAGTGTCATAGAAGCATTATAGCCTGGCCTTAAAATAAGATGCTTCTTATTGTAGCTCATATATAACATCTATTTGAAAAACAATATAAATTCTGATGTTTGGGGTCAGGTGAAAGGCTGGGAATATGAGGAGGATAGAGAGTGTAATTATCATAGTAACAAGTGACGCACTGAATTGAGGGAAGTGTCAATTATCTTGTCTCTTTGAATTTCCACTGCAATGTTAGGGACTTTTGGTGAAATGTAATCTTGGGAGACACCATATTCTATTTAAAGTCTGGAAATTCTGCTCCGTGATCAAGGACATCTATTCCTCCAAAATAATTTTCATGCTAGTATTTGAGAAATATTTTCCTACCTTTAAAATGTTTTTATTCTCTATTGGGTGTGTAGATATTTGGAAATATGTGGATTTGCTGCAATTACTGCAGCTATGATGGACTCTGTAGTGAAAGAGAACTTTCTTTTAACTTCCATGCCACAGTCTTAAAGAGTAATTTTTCCCATAAAAATTTTTTTTCAAACCTATTACTTTCATTATCAATACCAAAATATCTGCCAAGTGTCTACTAAGTATTTCTCACCATGCAAATCCTATGATCAACAAATAATATATACTAACTGTCAAACATAGATTTGTGGGTGGATATTACCTGCTTCATGAAAACAGGTGTAGAATCTAAACAAAATATCAAATTATAATCAGATGCATATACAGAAGGTATTATAGCTGCATGTGGTAGCACATGCCAGTAATCTCAGATACTGGGAGCATCAGGTGTTCTAGTGCCATTTGCTGAAAACACTATCTTTTCCTCTGCTCTTGAATTGAGTTTATATTCTACAAAATGCTAATATTAAATAATCTTTCAAAACTCAGTGGGCCATATATGTGTGTGGTTCTATTTCTAGAGTCTCTGTTTTATTCCAATGATCTATATGTATTTCCTTACACCAACACTGCCTTGATTACTGTAGCTTTAGAAGAAGTCTTAAAATTAGGTACTAAACATCTTCCAACACTGTTTTTGTTTTTGTTTTTAACTTTTCTATGTCCTTTGTACTCCTATATAACTTTTAAATTTCAATATCCAGTTCTTCATTTATAGCAAGTATACACAGACCTGAATTTTTATATATACCTTGTGTTTTCTAATCCTGCTAAATTCAAGTACAAGTTCTAGGGGTTTCTAGAGATTTCTTAGTATTTTCTCTGTAGATGATCATTTCATCTACATATAAAGATTTTGCTTCTGCTGTGCCAATCCTATCCTAGTTGTGTCATTTTATTGCCAGACTATTTTGATGGGGACTAGGTTTCAAAGTTTAATGGACAGATAAAGAGTAAGCATATCTGCCTTTGTTCCCCACCTTAAGGAGAAAGTATTGTATCTTCTCCATTCATATAAGGGGTTCTCACTGAAAGCATGGAGTACATGTCTTTAATCTGTTGAGAAGGTTCTGTTCTACTTCTAGTCTCCTGATAGCTTTTACCATGAATAGCTGTAGAATTTAGTCCAATATTCTTTCTCCAACTAGTGACAGGATCATATGGCTTTTTCCTTTCCTCTGTTAAAATGATGACTTTTGGGGGTGGATCTTCCAATGCTGAACCAACACTGCCATCCCTATAACAAAACCACTTTCTACATCCTGCCGGATCTGACTTCTCCAATAGTTTGTTTTGGTAAACAAATTTCTATCTATGTTCATACTTTTTTCTTCTATTATCTTTATTCAGTTTTAGAATTAGCACAATGTTGAGTTCCTAAAATGAGGGGAGAAGTGTTCCTTCTTTTTTCTGCTTTAATTGTTTGATATAATTTATCAGTTAAAATGTTTATGAGCCTGCTGTTGTCATATAGGTAGGTTTTCAAGCTAGGAATATCCTTTCTTTAATAGGTGCTATTCAAATTTTATATTTCCTCCAGAGTTAGTTTCATTAATTTGTCTTCCAAGGTACTTCTGAGAAGTTGTCAAATTTATTTCAAAAAAGATTTTTGTAACATGCTTTCTATATCCTTTTAAATTCTGTAAAATCTGTGGTAATGTCTCCTAGATCTTGATATTGTAATTTTAAAAATGTATAACTGATATTGTGTAACAGGAAGAAAAGGTCTAAAAGAGCAGGGGAATTGGGAGGGGTAGGGGAAGGAAAAAAAGGGAAAGGAAAAATATGAAAAGAGGAAAAAAATGGAAACAAATTCTTTGCAAATAGGGAAGGGTGGAGGGGGAGAAGGGAGGGCAAGGCAAGGGGAAAAAGAATAAGAACCAAGATACTCATGTAATAGTACAGGATCCCAATGAGGAATGTGACTGTATTTTATACCTAAAATGTACCAATAGTCTTAATGGGGAAAAAAGAAAGTTCAAGGGCAGGCTGGACTACGTAGCAAAATAGTGAAACCCTGTCTTAAGGAGAAGAAGATGAAAGAGAAGAGCAAGGAGAAAGGTGAGGAGGAAAAGGAGAAAAAAGGGAAGGAAGAGGAGAAGGAGAAGAAGGAGGAGGAGGGGAAGAAGAGGAAAAGGAAGAGGAAGAAAAAGATATACTAAAGACATAAGTGACTTTATCTCAGAAATGCCAAAATAGTTTAAAACTAGAGAAAGTATAAGTGTAATTACCAGCATTAGTGAATCAGCGAAGGAAGTTATATATCAATTCAGTAAAAGCGGAAAATCATTTGATAAAATACAACACTTACTCAGGTTAGAAATAACATGAATAGAAGAAAACCTTTTTATCCTGATAAACATTATCTAAAAATACCAAGAGCAAACAATCCTCATCATAATGAAATATTGAAAATATTCTCTTTTTAAGTTAAAGGCAAAATAAGGTACTCACTGCCACTAAATATATTTAATATTTACCGAAGACCTTTTTCAGTTCAGCAAGACAAAAAGCAAAAAAAAGCATGAGGATTAGGAAGACATTCATCAAATGCTCATTTTCAGGTTGATGATTTACATTATTTATTAGAAACAATAAGAAAGTAGAGGGAAATGGGTACATATAAGTATACAAACATCAATGATATTTTTAAACATCAGCAAACTTTTTGTTTTAAAAATATATGGCATTTATAATAACAGTGAAAACTTTAAGATTTTTGCGAATAACTTTAAAAAATGTGCAGAATCTCCTAGGAGCAATTTCAAAACTGTACAGAAATACATTAAAGATTTAATTTGTAAAATTTATCAACTACACAGATGGAACCAGTCATAAAGATTTTGATTCTACCCCTATATGTATACTCAACACTATTGCAGTAAAAAAAAAAAATAGACTCTTTAAAAAGACAGTTAAAAATTTTTTCTAAAATGTAGAACAATAGAACCAAAACTAGACAATAAATAAGGAGATTCTCCCTACACCACATCAACATTATTATAAACCTTTACTAATTATATCAGTGTGATATAGTTACACGCAGAAGGAAAAGCCCAAATACAGACATGAACATTTAGCAATAAGAATATATTACAGATACTGTTTAGTAAATGTTTCTGAGACTATTGGTTCTCTAAATTGGAAAAAATGTGTCCTTTTCTTTTTTTCAAGGGGGGCTACTGGGGCTCAAACTCAGGACCTTCCACTTGCAAGGCAGGCGGGAGAACCACTGACCTAAATCCGCAGCCCCAGTGTGTTCTTTTCTTATACCACATATTACTGATTCAATATAGAAGAAAAGTTTGTATGTAAAAGACAGAACTTCAAAACATTTAGAGGAAAATATTTATCTTTTTGGAATAAGGAAAAACATTATTCAAAATCTATCTTAGTCCATTTAGGCTGCTATAACAATACACTGTATACCAGATAACCTATAAACAGTAGACATTTATCTCTTACTGTTCTGGAGGCTGGAAAGGTCAAGGTCAAGAACAGTCCTGTAAAGCACCATCTTTTGATTTATAGATAGGCCTTTTTGCTGGTTGTATGTGGGAAGGGGTCAATGGTCTCTTACTCTGCGTCTTTTATAAAGACATCCAGTTATTCCACTCATGAGGCTCTGCTGCCATGACCTAATCACTTTTCAAAGCCCCTACCTCAAATACCATCACCCTGAGGTTTTCAACATCTGGATTTGGATTTCAGCATATGGATGTTGTAAACATTCAGAATCTAGCTGAAACACTAGACATAAAAAGAAGAAAACCTGATAAATTCTCCTTTACTACAATCAAGAAATTTCTGTCTTTCAAATATACAAAAAATGAGGGTGAAAAGGCTAACCACAAAAAGTGAGGAAATATTTGAACCCAATATAACCAATGTATAAGAAGATCTATACATTAAAAAAGAAAAACAAAAACAGCTAAATAGAAGAATGAGTTAACAACCTGAGCAGCTATTCCTAGAAGAGAAAACAGAGTGGCCAATAGATATATTAGTAACTCTTTCTGTCTCTCTCTCTCCCTCCCTCTCTCTGTCTCTCTCAACATCATGGTTTTCATGGTGTCATTCATTATTTAAGACTTTTACAAATCAATATCTTAAATAATGATGAAATATTTTGTGAACAGTAACAATTCCTCCTTGTTATGACTTGTACCTAGATGCCCCCCCCCAAGCCTCATGCACTCATAGGTGGGGCTTTTGGGAGGTGGCTGGATCTGGATCTAGGATGTGTGATAACTAAAATTGCCCACTGCTTGGTTCAGCATAATTCTAGGTGTGGGTGATGGGAAGGCCCACCATGGTTGTGGGTGGCACAAATCAGTAGACTTGTAGCCTCAATGGAATAAAAGGGAAAGGGAGGTTTTCTCTTTCTTGTTTCTGCCTGTCCTGCCATGGACTGTTTCTTTTTTGCAATGTGCCTCTGCCGTGCTGTCCTGCCTTGGAGCCAGCTGACCATGGACTGATACCTCTACAAACTATCAGCTAAATAAACCTGTCCTCCTTTAACTTGTGGATGTCAGGTATCTTGTCCCAGCCATGAGAAAGTATCTAAGACACTTCTGCTTCACTTCATTTTTGTTTTCTTCTGTTTAGTCAAAGAACTGTCACTTCTCATTTTTAAAACACCACAGTATCTCATTTTTCCCTATTGACTTCTCTCTCCTTTTCCCAGATAACTTTTAGCATTTCTTCTGTCTGTGTAGTTCACTCAGGGGTACTGGTTATTTCTGGTAGTAGTAGTTGAGATGATTTGTCATATTCTTTTTATAGATAAATAATATTTCTATATTCTTTGAATTGTTCATGATATATGTTTCATTTTTAGTATAAAAACCAAGTAATTGTTTAATAGTAATAATTCAATTTTGTTAAATGGAGGAATGAGACATTTGAAGCTTTTTCATTTTAGTGGATTAATTTAGTGTAGTGGCAAATTATAAGATCATATTATCATTGTAAGGATGAATCCTCTCTATTCCTGTTCATATCACTTATAACATTAGGCACAGGACAATTACTAAACAAATGTTTCTTAAGTAAAATTTCATTTTGCTTTTTTAAATTTTTCTTTTCGATTAAGAATAGTTTGAGAGAAAGCACATCCTAGAAATTAAGTACTCTTAGAAGATTCCTATTGGACTTCACTGCTTATGTGTCCTCAAAGCACAGCTTCTCCAATTTGTTTTGTGAGTTCATAGTAAACTTTACGTGATTGTCTTTTGTAGCTATGCTCAAACAACTCTTTCAGATATTTTTTCACTATTCAGTTCAGGCGTATTTAGGGAGCACTTACTGTCCACTAGTGTGCTTCTGGGTGTACCTGCAGCAATGACCAGAATGGATGTCCCTACTCTGAAATAACTTACATTTTAGTAGGAGTACATCTGTCTGTAGGAAACAAATGTACAAATACAAGTTCTCAGACGGCAGTGATACTATGAAAAGGTAATATAGGGAAAATGAAAAAAAATGAGAAGATAGAGGACATAGGATCATCTAGGAAGCCCTTCCTGCTAAGATCACTTTGGAGCACAGACGTGAGTGACCTGAAGGAGTGAGGTACGAGAATACCTTGGGGAGGATCCTTCCAGACCAAAGATTCATCACATGCAGAGCACAGGAGCTAATCATTGGCATTGGCCTGCACTGTGCAATGAATGGAGGGAGTATTTAATGAGATGAAGGGAGATTTGCCAGGGTGGGTGGGGCAACATATAAGGGAGATTAAGTGATTGATTTTAGATGTATTTAGTTTGAAATGCCCATTAAGCAACCAAAGTGGATAGGAGAGTAAACAGCTGGATAGAAGAGTCCCAAAGTCAAGGTATATATTGAGTAAAGGGTTGATTATACGAGACTGCAGGTCAAAACACACGTATAATTAAATTTTAAAACTATGTAAATCTGAGTAATGCAACCCTGGCTAAAACAGCAATAAATTTCCTCCCTACCAAACAGATTATTACTTTAAAAATATGTCTCAAAACCTACTTCACTGTTTTCTAAGCGATTGGCCTTTTCAATTTATGTATGGAAAGAAAAACTTCTGCTTAAAGCTCAATGGTATCATCTTTCTGCAGGACCATTTTAAATGCAAAGCCAGGGCTCATCAAAAGAGGCTTTAATGAAGGGAGGTGAGGCCAGCATTTGCCTTATTGGACTCCGTGCTCCTTGCCTTGCTGTGGCAAACATCCTACGGGGCCCAGCGTTTTCCAAGCATAAAGGCTCTGCAGGTGAAAGGGTCACTGTGGTTTTGGAGGCCTGGCTTTGACAAGCACCTTTGCTCTGACAGAGTCAGCATAACAAAGAGGACATTCTGAGAATTAATGAGGACAGGTTGCAGGGCCAGGCATGCCAACTTAGCAGCAACTGTACCTAAAGATCAGGGCATTGCAGTTCCTCTGATGTCTCTCCCAGAGGACCCCCATGACCTCAGTGAAGCCTCCTTCCTGCTCTCCATCCTCTTACCTTAGCTAATCTTGGGGCTTAGGAGCAATGGATTTCTTTTAGGTGCAGCATTGTGATCCCTGGTCCAAATTTGCTCCAATAGCAGCCAAAACTTGAGGATATAGACACTCATATGATATAATGAACTTATTTTAAAATGTAGGATGTTTTAGAACAGAACGTGAGCATCATTCTTACACACCTCATAAAAGGGCAGAGGTATATGTCACACAGAGTTCTCATCACAAGAATGTCTAAATTAAGGGATGAATGATAGGCAGGTGTTACCCACTTTGAATCAAGAAGCTATATATTTTGTTTAGCATGCAGAATTTATAAGTAAAATCCAAATGTAAACTGAGGTTTCCATGACTCTTGGAAGTTCTCAAAGTTAACTAAAAACCAGACACTTACTTTGTGGCCAGAGACAATCCCCCACCCTATGATTCCAGTCCAAAAGTTGCAGAATTCTAAAAGGACTAGAGAGGTCAAATGGGAATCAAGAGGATTTATTGGGGCTCCTTGACTCAGTTGGACTCCTATCCAAAGGACAGTTATTGTACAAAGGAAAGTTCCAGTTTTATGCATTTTGTCAAATAGGGGTGGTCTTTCTAGTGACACAATGAGTTTACTGGAACAGGACAGGGGCAGACAGTTTAGTAATTTAGTCTTGTAAAAAGACAATGTCATATGGGAACAGAGTGTCATAAACATTGTTTGCAGAACATAGTTGCTTACAGAGCATGGTTCTTCAGGGGTGATAAAACTTCATTTATAAGAATATGACTCTTGGGCTGGGGGTTTAGCTCAGTGATGCCACTGCCTGCCTCCCAAGCATAAGGTCCTGAGTTTGATCCCCAGTACCAAAAACAAACAAACAAACAAACAAACATAAGTTTAAGTTAGTACAGACTAATCATAAATTTTGATTATACAAGACCCCCACTGGCCTGCCAATCAGATAGGCGATTAAATAGAAGACATTTTCAGGCATATATTCTTGAAGGTCTAAGAAACATGAGAACTAAGTCCTTCAATTATTTTAAATTTCCAACTATTAATCAGGAAAAATAGGACATCCCTACATCCTGATTTGATAAAAGGAAATACTACAGTTTTCCCAAGTCACAGTCTTGTAATATGTAGATGGTATGCTATCATGTGCCCCCTCTGAAGAGCTTTCTAGCCAAGACATCTGGTCTGCTGAATTTTCTAACAGACAGGGATTATAATATTTCTAGATATAAGGCAAAACTTTGCAGTCTTGAGGTAAAATATTTAGGCCTTATTATATCTAAGGGAACCCAAAGACTGGAGGAAGAAAGAATTAAACCAATTCTTTCCTTTCCATGGCCCAAGCTCTAAAATAGCTAAGGAGATTTATGGAAATTACAGGCTTTTGTGGCCTTCAGATAGCAGGATATAGTGAGATTTCTTTACCGCTCTATTAGCTTATAGAAAAACCGAAGAGACAGACACTTAGGGTCCTCATTGCACTGCAAGAGAAACCACCAACAGAGCTAAGAGACTGCAATTAGACAAGAGAAAGAAATGGTAGGAATAAAGACAGGAAAGGAAGAAGTTAAACTGTCATTCTTTGCTGATGACATGATACTCTACATAGAAGACCCTAAAAATTCTGCCCAAAGACTTCTATACTTAATTGACAGATTCAGTAGAGTAGCTATATACAAGGTCAACACTCAAAAATCAATAGCCTTCTTGTACACAAATAACAGACTCACTGAGAGAGAAATTAGGAAAACAATTCCTTTCACAATAGCATCCAAAAAAATGAAATTTCTAGGAATCAATCTAACAAAGGAAGCAAAAGACCTCTACATTGAAAACTACAGCACTCTGAAAAAAGATATCAAAGAGGATATAAAAAAATGGAAAGACATCCCCTGTTCCTGGGTAGGAAGAACCAATATAGTGAAAATGGCCATACTTCCAAAACTACTATATAGATTTCATGCAATACCAATTGAAATTCCAACAGTATATTTCACAGAACTAGAGAAAACAATCCAAAAATTCATCTGGAACCAGAAGAGACCTAGAATAACAAATGCAATTCTAGGCAACAGAGACATGACAGGGGGTATCATGTTCCCCAATGTGAAACTATACTACAAAGCCACTGTGATAAAAACAGCATGGTATTGGCAAAGAAACAGAACCAAGGATCAGTGGACTAGATTAGAAGATACAGAAACAACTCCAGACATACTTAGCCACCTCTTCTTTGACAAAGGAGCCAACCATCCTCACTGGAGGAAACATAGCCTCTTTAATAAATGGTGTTGGCAAAACTGTATTTCAACTTGCCAAAGATTAAAACTAGACCTGTATCTATCATCATGCACTAAACTAAAATCAAAATCAATTAAAGATCTAAATATTAAAACAGAAACACTAAACACACTGGAAAATAAGTTTGGTAGAGCTCTCAAAGACATTGGCATAGGAAAAGACTTTATGAACAAAACCTCAGTAGTGCAGGAACTAGCACAAAGAATCAACAACTGGGATCTCATCTTATTAAAAAGCTTCTGCACTGAAAAAGAAAACACCAACAGAGCTAAGAGACAACCTACAATGTAGGAAAAAAATTTTTAGCAGCTGTACCTCAGACAAAGATCTACTATTGAGAATATATAAAGAACTGAAAAAAATCAGAAACCTCAAATTTAAAGACTCAATTCAAAAATGGGCATCTGAAATGAACAGACATTTCTCAGACAAAGAAGTAAAAGCAGCAAATAAACATACGAAAAAATGTTCCACATCACTGGTCATTTGAGAGATGCAGATGAAAACAAAGCTGAGATTCCACCTCACCCCAGAAAAATGGCTGCTATTAAGAAATCAACCAATAACAAATGCTAGCAGGGGTGTGGGGAGAAAGAAACCCTTCTCCATTGTTGGTGGGAGTGCAGACTGGTGCGACCACTGTGGAAATCAGTATGGAGATACCTCAAAGAACTAAGACTACAGGTCCCATTTGACCCAGCTATTTCTCTGCTGGGTATCTTCCCCAAAGAATTAAAAGTATCATACCACAGTGATATATATGCACCAGTGTTTATATTGGCAGTTTGTAATAGCTAAAACTTGGAAACAGCCCAATTGCCCATCAACTGGAGACTGGATAAAGAAGATGTGAGTTTTTTTTTTTTTTTAATAAAATAGAGTACTACTCAGCCATAAAGAAAGAGAAATTAGAGACATCTATAGCTAAATGGATGCACACTGAGGCCATACTCTTAAGTGAAATAAATAGAACACATATGTGTAAATACCAAATAGTTTCTCTGGTGTGAAAAACTGAAAGTTTAAATTAGGATCAAAATGTATCATTGATAATGTGAAATAGGAAGCAAAGGTCTAAAGGAGTAGGGGAAGTGGGAGGGGTAGGGGAAAGGAAAGAAGGGACAAGAAAAAATATGAAAAAAGGAAAAAATATAAACAAAGTCTTTATAAATAGGGAAGGGTGGAGGGGGTGAAGGGAGGGCAGGGGAATGGGGAAAAAATAAGAACCAAGATACATCATGTAAAGGTACAAGATCCCAGTGATGAATGTAACTGTATTCTATACCTAAAATGTACCAATAAACTTAATGGGAAAAATGTTTTGATAAGAGGTATGCAACAAAGTTTTAACTACCCACACACAAAACCTTGGCTGAGAAGCTCCATTATACTAAGATATTTCAACTTACTCTGCTGAAGATTTCTATTATTTGAATATTTTTATTCCCTTTAAAATTCATGTTGAAAGTGAATCTTCCAATGAAGCTGTATTAAGAGGGGATGCCTTTGGAAAGTTGAGTCATGAGAAGTTTACCCTTGTGAATGGGATAAGGCACCCTCATAAAAAAATTGAGGAGGAGTTTGACCTTTTTTCCTGCCTCTTCCATGTCTTCTGTCATTTGAAGCCATGGCATTTCTCCCCTCTGGAGAATGTAGCAACAAGACACCATCGTGGGAGCAGAGATACAGTTCCTTACCAACCTGGGATCTTGATCTTGGACCTTTGTGGGGGAAAGGGGAGATGGAATTTTCTTGCCAAAATTCACTGCTATATATCCCAACTCAAATAGAATTTCTCAAAGCTGGGCTGATTGTATTCCTTCTTTCCTTTTCTCCTTATTCCTTTTTTTCTGCCACCTAATTATTCATATGTGTGTGATTCCCTTATACCTTCCCAAGTTCCAATTATTTACACTTGGGCCAGGGTCAGTGGTTCCACTGCCTGCCTCGCAAGCTAAGGACCTGAGTTCAATCCCCGGTACCAAAAAAAAAAAAATTATTTACACTAAGAAGTGAGTAATAGACACATTTGTTTTATAAATCCACCACAATGTACTAAACATATATTGATAGACATTGTGCTAACCATTCACTTATTTTCTGTTTTATAGCCATTTCCTCATACTCCATTTATGAAGCAATATAAATGCATATGTTGTCTTTATATCATTTGTTCATTAAATAAAATATCACTAATGTGAGTTTAGAAAGCATATAATGACCATAACAGGTTAATGCTCTCCGTCCCATGTAAGCACTGTAAAACTTTGCAAAATGTTTATTTCTCTAGATGTATTCCTCAGTGGAGAGAAAGCTTTTAATGTTGAAGTGGCAAATATATCAAATGTAAATCTCTGCAAATTAATCCCACCTGTAATTTTTCCTCAAAAACTAAACATTAATCCTCATGCTATTCATTCCAAATTTTCCGCTCAATATAGATGTACCAGGTGGCTTCCACAATTACTCCTGTCTTCATTAGGACTGATTAAAAACTGATGTTCTTCTGCAAGAGTACTCTGAGCATTTTTAGATATTGTTGAGTATTATTGCTGTGTCCTTAAAAACACTACTGATACTTTTTTTATATGAGTGTGTACTCTGAAACCCTTTGTAAATATTCTCTGCATTGTTAGGATGTACAGATTGAAAGAACAGGTTCTGCAGTACCACCATGCTTCAGGAAGCCCTGGCTTGTTATGTACTTTGCTGTGTAGTGCTATAAGGCACTCACACCACAATTGACACCTGCTGGAGTTGTAAACAATAAGATGCACAAACCAGGTTTCCCCCAAGGGCTTAGTGTCTCATTTCCCCAGCTAACCAGAAACGCTGACTGCTCATAACTCCTAGCTGAGTTCTCCTATGAGACCTGCGCTCAGTGGAAGGGAATTAGTTCATCTAAGCTTAGACACCCAACTCCAGAGGCAGCCCTGGAATTCAGTGATGGGTGTAGATAGGACACACAGCCCTGTCAGGGGTGTAGTCTGGGCCACTGTCTCAGTTTGGGAAAATTGGAAAGGGCCATGCCAGCACCAGGCATCCCATGGTGTGACTGAAGCTGCTTTTTCAACTGCATTGCTTTTCAACTTCTCTTTCTGGCCACTCCAGATTCCCTCCCTGTTTACACGGAATGTTTCTACCAGGACTCACAAGTTAATCACCTGCAGGCAAACTCTTTCCCCCAAAAACCAGTCTAAAAGGGTTGACCTGTGTATGATCCAAAGAAAGAACTTCTAAAATAAGATTTGGAAGGTAGCTTGACTGATGGGCTAGCATGTCACTAAGGACCATGTCTCCAGCTGTGGGTGGGATACTAATATTCTTGGCATGATGAAGCCATACAACTACCTCAGAGTTTTTCCATCATAATAGCTGCTTCTTCAAGGCCAGTTGTGGAGTATCTCTATGGTGTGCTACTAGGTCAGAGTCATTCAATCATGTATACACATACACACACGTATAAATCTAATCTTCAGGGTGACATGATATAATCTTTGCCATATTCTACAATTTAGAAATAAGCCATAGATCTCCCTATAAGCAAGGGAAGAAAATTATATAGGCCATTAACAGGAGATATGAAACACGTGGCAAGGTTAGAATTCCACCTACAGTAGGTTTCTGTTTCATTTTGGTTTTGATAATTAATGTCTTTCAAAGTAAAGAAAAATTAAAATTTTAAATTATCACCAATAATTTTACCTATCACCACAATATTGTGCAGTGCTAATTTTAAGTGTAAATACAAGAATATTTAAATCAGCTTTTAAAAACCTCAAAACTTGGCTGGGTGTGGTAATGCATTCCTGTAATTCCATCACTAAAAAGGCTGAGGCAGGAGTTTCGCTATGAGTTCGAAGCCAGCCTGGACTATATAGTGAGTTCAAGGCCAATCTGAACTACACAGCAAGACCCTGTCTCAAAAAAATAAAAATAAATTAAATAAATACAACCAAAAAAATCATCAAAAATATTCTTAGTCACAGCTCTGACATGTATATGCATTTGGTGTTTACCAGAAGAGTAGAAATGCTGCTTAGAGTTAACTTTTTGATGTCTGGGATTTTTTTATTTGTTTGTTTTTAACTTCTTGGTAAGCATACACTCAACCCACCCTTAGTCTGTGGGTTGTCCTAGCTTCCTTTCCTTCTGTGTACATTTAAGCATAAGTGGTTGGATAAAATGGGCACATTACATGAGGAAGAGAAAATTTGATAGGGTTATTTGATCATTTATCTTTCTTGGGATGGCACTGATCTCTTTCTGTGTGTATAGCAAGCCCTGGGTAAAACAAAAGGGTGGCCCCTGTGATTGTCAATACCCCCGATTTATTTTGCATAACTGTAACATGTTTAACCTTGTTCTTGCTGAATTCCTACCCACAAGGGTCAGACAGAATTCCAGGTTGGTGGAGTAACACAATCATTCCATGCAGTGGAGCTGCAAGGAGCACAGATACACGTATCACATCTTGTCCTCTGCTAATGCACCTGCCTTTCCTACTGAACTATACTTACAAAGCACAAGAGCAAAGATAACAAGTTGTTAAGAATGTCAAGATGGCAACATTATAAATTAACCTATGTGCAGGGCCCTTCTGAGCTCTATGTCTTCCATGACTACACCAACCACACACCCGTGAAGCAGACCCTGGACCCAGCTTGACTCAAGCCTTCACATATCTGCAGCCCTGGATGGTATCTAATTGAACCTTATGAAATAGCAAACCAGAAAGAACCAAACCTCTCCCAAATATCTGACTCTGGGAGATGATAATTATATGTTCTACAGTAATAAACATCTAATAGTAAAGTACAGACTCAAAGATTCTAATCTCAGAGTCAGGTCATAGCCCAGGAAAGGGCATCTCAACAATAATCTCAACTATCAGGGAAATGCAAATGAAAAACACAGGAGACCTCAGACCCTCTAGACTGGCTATAATTTTAAAAACACAAGCTAAGTATGGTAGTGCACACCTCTGATTCTAACTACTTTGGAGGCTGAGGCAGGAGGATTGCAGGTTTCTAACAAATATGGGCAACTTTGCAAGACTTTGTCTCAAATGAAAAATGAAAAGGTCTGAGAATGTAGATCAGTGATAGAGCACGTAATATGCAAAAATAAGCAAATAAACAAAACACGGGTAACAAGTTTTGGTGAGCATGTAAAGGAATTAGGATCTTTACACATTGTTGGTGGGAATGCAAAATTGTGCAGCCACTTTGGAAAGAGTCTAAAAGCTTCCTCCCCGCCCCAATTCCAGTACTGGGAATCGAACTCAGGACTTGTGCTTGCCAGCCAGGTGCAGCGCCACTGAGCTAAATCCCCAGCCTTTTTCATCTTCTTTTTTTACTGGGGATTGAACTCAGAACCTTGTGTTTGCCAGACAGGAAAGAGTCTAGAAGTTACCCAAAGCATTAAACAGAGTTATCAGCAATCCCATGGCTAAAGATACACTAATGAGGATGGAGAACAAATGTCCACAAGAAAGTGTATTCTGATGTTCATAGCAGCATTTTTCATGGTGGTCCAATAGCAAAGATAATCCAAATGTCTTATTGAGAGATAAATAGATCAGTGCAATGTGGCATAACCATACAATGAAACATCACTCAGTTATAAAGAGAAATGAAATACTGATAATGCTACAACATAACTAACCCTTGAAAACATAATGCCAAGTGAAAGAAACTACTCTTGTAAGACTGTATATTTTATGATGTCCTTTGTGTAAGATGTCTGAGTTAATAAACAAGATAGAAAATAGATTAGTCGCTCTCCAGAGCTGAGGGAGTTGGAGGGAAATAGGAAGCAAACTCCAGTGGGTAGGGAGTTTCTTGTGAGGATGATGAAAATATTTTAAAATTGATTGTGTTGATAGATAACTCTGTAAATATAGTGTTAACAGTCATTTAATTGCACACTTTAAGCAAGTAAAATGTATGGCATATGACTAAAAAAATCAATAAAGCTATTATAAAATAATAAGAATCCTCAGAAATCCTAAGCCAGCAGTACAGTTATCACCCTTGACAAATGCCACTGTAGGATTTTGAACTTGACGGGCATTTAAAATAAAAAGTAAAGCTACGATAATTATAATAATTTTCTTATGTTTATCACTTATGTCTTTCTAAAGAAAAAACACAACAGAAAACAAGAAAAACACTTGGAATAAGACAGATCTTTAACTTCTGTCCAAAATCACATTTAAGCCACCCAACTCTCTTCGTGAGGAGCAAAAATAATGACAGTAGCAGTAAGGATTGAAATGAACCATTGAGAAGTGAACAAGAGGGTCAGTAAGAGAAAGAAGATGAGTCGTTCCTCTTCACAGGAGGTAAAGAGGAGCCTTAATTTCTTCATGAAGTGGCTTTCTCGCTTGCTCTTAAAATTCTTGGTTGAGATCTGACCATCACAAGAGGCATTCATTTTGCTTTCTCTCTGAGATTAGTGGGAATCTCATCTTTTAACTGAGGCACAATGATAGGAAACAGGATGCACCTTATAATTTCAGTAAAAGCAGCTTTTACCCTGATTCGGTGTTTGCTTTTCCTCCGAAGAGTTTGCAGACAATATAATTATTTAATTGTGTGGCTCTAACTTAGAATACATGAGGCTTGAGGTCTATTGGAAGCCAAAGCTATACCTGTAGACAGAAGAGGTCCAATGCATAAAGAACCACCTCCTTGAGGTCTAAATAATGCTTCTTTTCTCAGTGAAGATTAAAATCGCTCCATTTTTCCCTCTATTCCTTAACCATAGGATCAGAAGTCATTTTTTAGAATGATGATCTTTTAAACTTTTTTAATTTTTAAACTTTAAAGGTTTGGTTCTATACAATGTATAAAAATGCTTGACTACATACACACTCCCATACACACACACACACACACACACACACACACATATTTCTCTTAAAATTTACAAATTAGGAATGGAGTTATGTGTTGGTATACAGAAATCTCTCTTAAACATCTAATATGACCACATAGTTTGAAAACCTATGAAGTAGAGTTGTAAGAAGGAAGAGCAAATTCCTATGAATGCCTTACGTACACAAAACATTTTTCTTATCAATTTTATATAATATATGCTATTTTATTCATTTTTATTTGAAAAGAAAAGTAGAAAAAAAGCTAGCTTTCAGGCCTCAACATCCCTAGTGAGGAACAGTGTACTGATTATGTCAGCTCTAAGCCCTCAACAAGTACAGAACTGGAAAATAGCTGGTGTTCAATAAATAGTGGAACATGGAGAATTACTTACAGAGTCACCTTCAGAGTTTCTTTCCTCCCCTTTAGCATCTCTCCCTTTACTTCCATTCATCCCGATCAGTATTCTCCAAGCCACTTCAAGGATCAGCTTATGTGGCTTCATCTGTGGCATAGCCTCTTCCAAAGCTATAACAAGATAGTCTGTAATGAGGTCTTGCTGCATTTCACAGAGTATGTGTGTTGTGAAAGGCAAGATAGCAAGATTATTTTTTTTAGTAGTGACTGGAATTGATCAATTTTTAAAACTATCTTGCTGGAAGAGGAGCAAAGAGCTCTGCCATCTCCATTCCAGTCAACTAGGTGCCATTAATTTGAGGAAAAATCTTGGCTCCCCCCTAGTACAGCTCCTCAAAGTGCATCCTGACAGCCTACTGTGTTCAGAAGAGTAGTGGGGTGTAAAGCTACAGAAAGCAGAACCCCAACAACCACACAAAAATCTCATTAACACATATGTTTATTAGCAGAACCTGTTGGTTTAGTCAGGAGCAGTACAGAATGCTATAGGCACCCTGAAGTCCAAGATTATTGACCTTCAATGTATCCATTAAATTCTGGTGCCCAGAAACCTGTGAGAAAACTTTCTTTTTGAAGATATTTTATTCCTCATAAGGACGATTTTGTGAGCAGGTTTGTCCTAATTGAAGAATATGCAAAGGCAGTGGAGAGCCATCTACAGTGGATAGGAAAGGCTGTGGACTGCCACCTTCTCCCTCTGCATCAAGTTACAAATCTGAGCTACAGAAGCCCTCCGCAAACAGCAGAGGACTGGAAAGTGACCGATTAAATCTCTAGCAAGGGAAAACAAAGCACTGTCACTTCCCTAGAAAGAGGATCAAGTAGATAGCCTTGGAATTTTTAGTCATTTCACTCTTTTTAATCAGAAAAGCATACTGTATTTTTACCATTTAATTCTCCAGAAATTATACTTAAATGATCAGGAGGAAACCAGCAGATTTTAATAGAAAAAGAACATTTCAGTTTTAAATAACATTTTAAAAATCAGCAAAAAAAAAATCATCACCAGGGGAAGATGGGCTTCTCTTTGCATCATTTTGGAGATTATGCTTTGTATTGCATGTGACTGGATTCATGATGCTTTGGTTTTACTTCTTAATCATAAGCCCTTTCATTCTAGTCCTTCTCATAAAGACTAGAAAAAATTAACTTGATTCTAAGTGAGAGACTAATTTAGAAACCAAACTACCTTTCCTCCCAGGGTGCAGGGTTCTCCTGTGTGTGGAAAGAGATCTGAGGGTTCCTGAGCATCCCTTTCAATACTAATCTTAAGAACACTGAGGACAGTGCTACACCGATAGCTTTCCCAATTCCTTCATAAGTAACTATTTATTAATTTGAGCATATTATAAAGAACATGGGCTTTCAGGTCAATAAATTCTCATGTGGCTCTTTCCAGCCATAATGTCAAGGGGAATACGAAATATGAAATATTATATCTCCCAATCTGTTAACTGTATGATACACCGAGTTCTTGTTCTCTAGAAATCGAAGAATGAGTCCTAGGAATGACGGATGTTAAAAGTAGGAAGATATTTATTGATAGGAAAGCTCCTGAGGGGCAGGAGGAGTCCTGAGTGGGTAGCCCGAGGACCCCACTTTACAGAGAAGTTTTATAGGGTGAAGCCCACATGGGTACAACATGGGCCACAGCCATGAACATCCAATAAGGTCACAAATATAGTCACTTAGGTAATAATGGTTCAGTTGGGAAGCAAGTCATGTAGCAAGCATGGATGGAGAGAACAAGGATCCTCCTGGGGGGGGGGTGTCCAGAGGTCTCTGGACACTCCCAGGGTGGTTGATGCCTATCTATACTTCACTGAGCCCAGTTCTTTGAAGAAGTCTGTGGGTCTAATTATCTTGTCTCCATCTTGAGGGCTGGTTTTCAGCTGATGTGGAGGTGGTGTGTTTCACCTTTGTCCTGGCCCTCTTGAGGACTTAGCCCTTTCTGCCTGCCTCTAATATTTCTACCTAGCTCATCTATCTATAATAATATGAACACTGACAAGTTAAAATTGCTGAGATTCAAATTGCCTTTCCTTAAAAGTACCAGTAATGCATTGAAAATTGGATAAAACAAGCTACATACTCACTGCAGTAGGTATACCATAGGCACTTTTAAAATAACCAGCAGCAATTAGAACCATTCACCAAACATTGACTGGGTGCCAACCATGAGCTGGGCCTGGGAATTGGAAAGGTAGATATGGTCAGTGCCTTTCTAAATAGGGTCATAGTCTACCGGGGAAATAAGTGTATTAATAATAATTACACTACAATGTAATTAATAATGTAATTAATGAATACGCTTTACTGATTTTGTTGTTTTCCTCCTTTTCTAAACAGCTGTATGTTATCCTTAATGTTATGAGAATGTCCAACTGTTCTAATTGCTCTTTTTAATCACCTGTTTCTTTGCTAGTCAGTATTACATTACACCAATGATTATTTTTGTTTGGTTGGTTTTGTTTTTTTGTTTTTGTTTTTCCTATATGGGGCTGCCTAAATTCTCATTTCATTTCTTAGAGCTCTTATTTGTAATTCTTAAACCCATTTCCAACTCAGTTATTGTTCTTTTGGAGAGTCCTCTGCCTAGACAATTTCAATTGATTTGAATACCATCTGAGCCTTTCTTCTTGATGTAGTTAGGAAATGGCTTTCCTGAGCCCTCAGTTGCAACAGATTCCTATGACAGGGTGGAAGATGTCCAAGATGTTCCAATTCTTTCTATGGTTTTACGATCAAGGTGTCTTCAAAAAAAGAAGATTCTTATCAATTTTGGTAACTAAATATGAGGAAAGAAATATTAAAGCACTGAAATAAATTTTTTCAGATCTTGATCTTGGGAATTCTAACAGGAATCACCTACCTTGGCTAACTATACCACACACAACTAGCTTCCCTGAATTACAGAGAAGTGTGTTCCCAAAGGGCCTGGGGAAATTCTCTATGGGGTTCTGACTTTAGTTTCCATGTCCATTACAGGGAATTCCTGTGTGGAATAAAAAGGACAGATTCTGCATGCAGAAACATCAATTTCTTTACAGATGTCAGATGATAATGGCACCCAAATTCCAAGAATAACTGTGAACTATGAATTAAAAAACAAACAATTTATACATGGCTTTCTTGATCACCTTGATGAACTGTCTCTCTAAAGCTTTGCCCCTGAGTTAATGTCACCGTATCTAGGATATGTGAGAAGAGACTCTACGTGGAGTTGGAAACTGCTGCATTGTGAACATCAGAAAGCAAATTCAAATGTGTGGTGTGAAAGCAGTACATATGATTGCATTTACTAAAGGATTTTGGTGGTGTGTGGGGATAAAGGGCTAACTTTTATATCTGCCACCCCAAAAGGGCTCTCTTATTTCTGGTTTCTGGTGTGTTGAAATTTGTTCTCCATATTCTAGAGCAGGCTGAGAGAACTTTCTTGCAAACTACTGTTAACAAGGCATGGGACTCTCTTTCTATCTTGAAATCGTAGGTAAGATTTTCACTGGCTTTTCAAGCGTAAGGTCAACCACGTTCCTTAATGAGAGAAGAGAGGATTCTGAGAGGAAGCATTGAATCATATTGGGTCATACCCCTTTAAGAGCTCAGGCACTGACTTGCAACAGTAAACTCCACAGGCTATCAATTTACATGCGCTCAACCAGACAGGAGAAGAGAATTTGGATGGAACCATTTAAATAGTCAAGATTTCAGGAGCTGTTCCATGAATTTTAAATGGAACTTGAATGCTTCAAATCCGCATCAGCTTTCTGCTGATGCCACCCCCAACCCTTTGGAAGACAAAGTGGATGTTTGGTTGAACTGTGTGTGTTCTAGTCTCTGAAAAGTTGGGTTTAATCTCTGTATCATGTACTGCTGTGAATGAGAAGAAGGAAATCCATCTTGCTTTTGTAGCTAAGAATCGAGAAAAGGGTTTGACCGCACACCTCATCAGGAAAAATATCTATTATACCTGCTACCTCTAACCAGCTACCTCAGGCGCTTATTTAATCCTCTTGGAAAGCCTCCTGTTCACGGCTTTTAATTTTCCCCCTTTTGTAGGCTTACATAAATCCCTCAGGTTATTGGACTGTTTCAATGTGTGTCTTTTTTCTAAAGGATTCATAAGTAGTGTGTGAAGAAAAATCAGAATATTAATGCTACTTTCTCTATTTTTACTTACTCATAGTTTTCCTTTGGGCTGAGCCTTTGCATTTTGTTCAATTTTTCCCCTCAAATTCTGTGGTTAATCTGTTAATCTCTTTTGTGCATAAATAGATCTCAAGCGGGAATCTTAACTACTAACTTGCTAAGGATTAAAGCTTTTAAAGTTTCAGTACAGCTTTACAGCTAAAAGTAGTCCTACTACAATCTAAGGAGTTTCATAGGTTGTAATTGTGTTTAGGACACTGATTTCAGCTAAAAGTACATCTGATCATTTTAATTCACTAGCTCCAACTGACACTATGAAGACTGTAAGCTATTTATGATTGCGGAAGGATTATGAAGTACTACAATTGAGCTCCTAAAATTGGCATGTTTGTGACCTTTTACATCATTACCATATTCTCGTAATTATTCTCCCAAACTGTTGGTTTCATTATTCATTCTTTATTAAAGAATCACAGCAAAAAGTAAAAGTATTTTTATCAACAATATTTTATTCAAGTGACTTTTCCACGTGTTATTTTTTTCTTATAGGTTTTTGGTTTCTCTTGACTTCTGAATTGAAATGTAGGGGTGTCCAGGCTGAGAACCCATAACTCAGAGCTGATTGTAGTCGTCTCCTGGTCAGGAAACAACTCAGTGAGAGATGAATGGCCCAGCAGAAGGACAATTACCATTGAACAAAGGAAAAGGGGAACTAAAGAGTTGCTATAATGGCAGTATTAGATATATTAAATGAGGCAAGCTGTCTTGGAGACATAGATCTTCCCTGGCATGTCTCTTTGATGATTTATGATATGGTTGCATTGAGTGTCCTTGTGGCCTCATATGCAGCAGATATTACTTTGATTTTCTTTTTGGGGGCTTCATTTCATTCCACTGAGTACAATGAGAAAAAAAAAAAAGCCAGAGAGATTCCTGTGTAATGCACTGTACTCCATTTAAGTACAGATCCCTTTTAGTTAACGAAGAACAGAAAGGTGGGCTTGCAAATCTTATCCAGCCAAACAACACTAGATCACTGGATATTTAACACTAGATCATTCTCACCTTTGCTGCCCTTAGCCTTCAATATAATGCCCAACATAATATTATACTTCTTCTTCCATGTGCTTTTTTCTCAGCTATAAAAACCAGAGTAGAACGCTGCATTCAAATAAGTTTATTGAGAGCAGGCAGGAAATTGTATTCAATGGCCAATAAATGGAGAAGGGGAACTCATGCTTTAAAGGCGTCTTGCCTGATGCATGTCTAGGGTCTGGATTTTTACTCCCACTGGATCATGAGAGCATGTGGTCTGCATACTGTCATAACAGCTTTGCCACAAGAAAAAGAGGCTTCTATGAATCAGGATGCCACCTCTTTCCTTCCCGAATTTGAGAATAATTAGATCTGTCATGGTACTTGTGGGTGTGCTTTTTTTATCATTATTATGACAGTACAATGAGTCCAAGGCTGTCTGAACTATCAACCTGGTATCCAACGAATTGAATCAATTTGGAGCTCCCCTGGGCAATGGATGGGGGGGGGTGATGAATTTGTCTACAACGGGGGAAGCATGTGGTTATCAACATCTAGCTTTAACTTTAGCAAGAAAGCAGCATCTGTAAACAACCAGACCTGACAGGACAATAAGATACCAGTAATTTTAGGTTTCAGGCTGGTGACAAATTCCTTTTCTGTTTGTTTCTCATTCTTGATGGCTTTGAAGGGGAATAGTCTATCTTCTGGAGCTACCTAACTGTGAGGAGTGGGTGTCATCATGTCCCCAGTTAGACCAGCAAAACCTTCCCCTGGCTATCTCAGGTATATTTAATTGTTACCAGGCTATAGCTCCAACTCTTCATGTCCTTGAGTAATAACCATCTGAAGTCTGATGGCTTCAAGCGTCTTTCTCACAAAAGAATGAAATAGTTCAAGGACAGAAAGGACATCATGGCCATCACAGGACTCAAGACAAGCAGACATCAGACAAAGCTCAGTGGAGCCCTGTTAGCCATGTTCCTAGCATCTTGAGCAGAAACAGCTGGACACTGCTGACAGCGAGGTCTCCCGTTCTAGGAGCCTATTGGCAACATCTGTAATTCCACTGGTAGTTATTAAAAATAACAGCACATGTAGAATGGTCACCATTGTTTTTGGACAATCAAAAGAAATTAAACATTACCTGAAAATGAAACCAGAGGTTCAATCTTAGAATAAGAATAATCATTAGATGCATCACAATTCTTTATTTCTTTATCTTTTCAATAGTTAGGTATGTTATCTTTTTTCCCCATTAAATTTATTGGTACATATTAGGTATAAAATACAGTTACATTCATCATTGGGATCTTGTACTATTCATTACATGAGTATCTTCGTTCTTATTTTTTTCCCCTTCCCCTGCCCTCCCTTCACCCCCTCAACCCTTCCCTATTCGAAAAGACTTTGTTTCCACTTTTTTCCTTTTCTCATATTTTTTCTTTTCCCTTCTTTCCCTTCCCCTACCCCTTCTATTTCCCCTGCTCCTTTAGACCTTTACTTCCTATTACACAATATCAGTTATACATTTTTAAAATTACAATATCAAGATCTAGGAGACATTACCACAGATTTTACAGAATTTAAAAGGATATAGAAAGCATATCACAAAACTCTGTTTTGAAATAAATTTGACAACTTCTCAGAAGTACCTTGGAAGACAAATTAATGAAACTAACTTTGGAGGAAATATAAAATTTCAATAGCACCTATTAAAGAAAGGATATTCCTAGCTTGAAAACCTACCTATATGACAACAGCAGGCTCATAAACATTTTAACTGATACATTATATCAAACAATTAAAGCAGAAAAAAGAAGGAACACTTCCCCCCTCATTTTAGGAAATCAACATTGTGCTAATTCTAAAACTGGATAAAGATAATAGAAGAAAAAAGTATGAACATAGATAGAGATTTGTTTAACAAAACAAACTATTAGAAGTCAGATCTGGCAGGATGTAGAAAGTGGTTTTGTTATAGGGATGGCAGTGTTGGTTCAGCATTGGAAGATCCACCCCCAAAAGTCATCATTTTAACAGAGGAAAGGAAAAAACCACATGATCCTGTCACTAGTTGGAGAAAAAGTATCGGACTAAATTCTACAGCTGTTCATGATAAAATAGTTAGGTATTTTCAAATATATCATTATCTAAATTCCATCAATATTAAACAATAGATAAAAGCATTAAATCCACCAGAGAAACTTCCTTAGTAATTGGAAAAATCAAAATTTAAGCCAAAGAAGTCAGAATTAAAACTCAAAAGCCATATACTTTCTATTAGAGGATGTGAAAATTTTGCACAGTTTTCTGTATAATACTCATAATTATTAAGAGTTTTTCCTTACCAAAAACACATTCTAGGAACTCTTCTTTTAAAAACTGCAACCCAAACTAGATCATATTTTTTCACACTTTACCACCAGTTCATTCTTTTTCAAACTAAAAAATCATAGTTAAGCATTGGGATAAGAAAGCTCATCTTAGAACAAATAAACTGCATTTATTTTATCCAATGTAGAAACATTTCATGTCCAATTATAAACCACTATGTAAGCCAAAGAAAAAATAGTTATTGTTTTGATGGTTGACTGTGATATTATGAAAGAAATTATCAAATCATATGACTCACAAGGAAAATGGTATCCTTTCATCAGATGGATAGTAGAAGTATGCAATCAAGATTCTAAGATTTTCCCTCACTTTAGAATAAAAATATGGGTCTGAGTCATGTTTGTTTTCTTCCGCATTCAAAGCTTCTAGTCAGTGGTTTAACATCTAAAGTTTGTTAGTTTCTTTTTCATTGAGTAAAAGTGAACATTTGTTTATTGACTCAGAGCTAACCATTCCTCTTAGTGTTAGAGTTGAGGCTTTAACTGGGTTTTTCCATACCTCAGGTAAGATTCTCCTAAAAGCAGGCCAGAGGCAAGTATTTGAAAGCAAGTTTTTTGGGAGGTAATCTTAGAAAATACCAGTAGGGAAGTAGAAGAATGAGACAAAAAAGGCAATAAAGAAAGTAAAGAGTGTGTTATGGAGCCTATTACAATGGTAAGCAACTATAGCTGATACCAGTATATGAACTATTTGTTACCAGGTAACAATGAGATAAATCCAGAAATTGAGACCAAGCATTTATAAACATTTATAGAAACTTGCCATTGACATGATACACAAATGAATTTTTATTGTATTTCTCACAAGCATTGGTTAGGTACAAAAGATCAATATTTCACAATTGATGGGCTGCAAAATGTCCTAGAGCAGATTTCTCAGCACTAACTTGCACAAGCTGTGAGTGAGCTCCAGGCTTGCACACCCATGGAAGTCTTTCTTTTAGTGCTACCACTAAGAGGTGTTAGTAAGTCATCTGTCTGTGTTCTATGTATATGGATGGAAAAGATAAAGAAGACAGGTATTAGCTTTTGGAATTTGGATAAGGCATCAGTAGCATCTGCCATATCTTCTTCTCCTCCTCCTCCTCCTCCTCCTCCTCCTCCTCCTCCTCCTCCTCCTCCTCCTCCTCTTCTTCTTCTTCTTCTTTTCACCTGAAAGCAATTTGGAAGTTAATCTTGTAGTAATTATATGTTTGGGGGAAGAAAATAAAATGCCATCAGTAGGACTAATACTGATTGGTCATCCTTCAAGAAGTATTCTTATTTCCTCTTTCCTCTTGACATTTTTAACCTCTTCACTAAAGAGTCACCCATTATTCATACAATTATGACATGAATTATCTTATTTCCTTATCACGTATTTGTATTTTACTTCTAGGATTATTTGAGCACTTTAAAAGAAAACAATTTGGGTTATCTGCTTCCTATATGGTAGTGGAAACTCCTAAAACTTCTACACATAAACATATACAAATTCAGACAAAATGGGAATAAAAACTTACCTGAAGGTTCTGGAAAATGAACAATAGCAGAAAGACTTAGGAGAGGAGTCAAAGGGTAGGAAAAGGTGTAAGTGCCTTGATTTCTTCTGTTTTAAAAGAATTAGCCTGAGGGAGGGCCATAGATGTGACATGGTACAGGATGCCAAAATCACTTATAGGAAAACCACTGTCGTTTCTAGCTTAAAGAACCAGAGACTAGAACCAGAGCATCCACAGATGCTAGAAGGTGAGCAAGAAATTCCGGCAGAAAAAGAAGGCAAGGAATGGGAGCCTTAAGCAGTGTTATAAAATATTCCCAAGTGTCAGGCCGACTCATGAACTACTCTTGCACATGAAGACTCAAAGGAGTTTTCAGTTTAAGCTCAAAATCCAAACTGAAATTTGGGCTACCTCTCATCACAGGTAATACAAAGTTTTTAGTTTGATTATAATGAAGTCTGCCATTGAAACAAAGCAATCCACATTGTTCAAAAAAACTGCAAAATCCAGTCTCCAAAATATATATTCCTAATGTCTAGGGTATGATCCAAAATGATACAACAACAATTATAACAACACACAAAGAAATGTTACCCATAAAAATGTTGCATACAGATATGAAATGAAGACACCTTAGATGTTGAGTTTATCAGAAGGTATATTATAATTATGTCCAGCTAGGCAAAGGAAAGTACTCTTATGAGAAAAGCAAGAAAATTCTTATCATAAAATGGAAGAAGGGAAATACCCAGCTCCAGCCTACTTTAGAAATGCTGGTGCACCTAAGAGAGGGTAGAATTGGAGAAGTACTTGGGAAATTCACCATGCAGAGCTACAGGGACTGAGACCTGACAGTAGGCTCACAGCATACTTTCCCTCCCTCCACAACTTACTACCATATTATCAAGGTCCTATTTAACCAGTTTATTTTACCCACTACATCTTTTTTGGTAATCAAGAAAATAACTATAAGACATACTAAATGACAAAAAACACAGTTTGAAAACACAGAGTAAGCATCAGAACCAGACTCAGATATGGCAAGAATTAACAGTTCTGGGATTTAAAACATCTATGATTTAATATGCTAAGAAATGAAATGGGTGAAGTAGATAGCATGCAAAACCAAGCAAACAATATAAACAAAAAGAAGGAAATTCTAAGATTTAATAAATATGAAACTATTAAAATACTAATAGAAATGAAGACTATCTTTGATGCACTTATTGGTAGTCTACACATGGTTGAGGAATTCACCTCTGTGCTTGAGAATACCTTGATAGAAACTTCAAAAATGGAAAAAACAGGGAAGCAAAGACTGAAAGAAAAATAGAACAGAATATTCAAAAACTGTGGAATAGCTACAAAATATCTCACATAAATATAATGACAATACTAGAAGGAGAAGACTGAAAGGAATAGAAGAAATATTTGAAAAAATAATAACTGAGAATTTCTGTCAAATTAATGTCAAATACCAAACTACAGATCTAAAGAGCTCAAAGAATGCCAAGCAGGAAAAGACAAAACAAAAGCAAAACACACAAAAACTTACACAGAGACATATCATGTTCAAACTACCAGAAACCAAAGACGTTCTTATGGGAATCAGAAGAATAAGACCTTTACTGATAGGGAAACATAGATAAGCATTACACTCAACTTCTCTTAAAAAATAAGTGAGAAGAGTGGAGTAAAGTATCATTCTAGTATTCAGTGCTTCCTGAAATTATGCTTCAAATGAAAGAGCAATAGAAACTTTATCAAACAAGCAAGAATGAAGGCAATGTGTTTGCTGTAAAATTTCTTACAAAAAATATTAAAAGAAGTTCTTTAGAGAAAAAGACAAATATATAAGTCAGAAACTTGAGTATTTCTAAAGAAAAAGCGTTAAAGAATAAACAAGTGAAGGTAAAGTAAAACTTATTTTTTCATTTCTAATTGATCTAAGGTAAAATGTTATTCAAAATAATAATAGAAACAATGTATGGTATGATTATGTATGTATGCTTATAATCAAGTCTGGTTATGTATAGGTTTAATGAATGGTATACTAGTATCTGAAAGTGGATTTGGATTAGTGGATTTACAGAGAAGGAAGGGAAGACAGAGCCCAGAATATTTTTGGGGGCAGTGAAATTACTATTAGTGATACTATAATGAAGGTTACATGCCACTATGTATTATTCCAGACCCATAGAATAAACTACTATAAATATATTTCTAGTGATAATGATGTGTCAACATAGGTTCCTCTACTGTAATGAATGCACCGTTCGATAGGGAATATTGATAACTGAGGGACAAAGAGGTAACTGGAAATCTTTGTACCTTCTCAATTTTGCTGTTTACCTAAAAGTATTCTAAAAATACAGTCTATTATTTTTAAATCAGTGAAGTAGAAAACAGAAATAGGAAGGTTTTCCAAACCAAAAGCTTGTTTTTTAAAAAAAATCCACCAAAACTGACAAAACTCTAGACTGAATTAAAAAAATAACAAGGAAAATTAATAAAATACAAACTAAAAAACTGATAGAATGATAGAATAATCAGTGTAGATTCAAAAATAATAGAATGTAAAGGTGCAAATTTCCAATGATAAATGTCATTATATTGTATACCTAAAATGTACCAATGATTAGAATGAATAATCGATAATGCAAAATAGGAAGAAAAGGTCCAAAGGGGTAGGGGTAGTGGGAGGGACAGGGGAAAGGAAAGAAGGGAAAGGAAAAATGATGAGAAATGGAAAAAATGGAAATAAAGTCTTTGTAAATAGGGAAGGGTGGAGGGGGTGAAGGGAGGGCTAGGAATGGGGAAAAAATAAGAACCAAGATGCATTATGTAAAGGTACAATTCCCAATGAAAAATGTAACTGTGTTGTATACCTAAAATGTACCAATAAAAGAATTTAAAAAAAATAAATAAATAAAAATGATAGAATAATCAGTGTAGATCATTAAGATTTTTTTAAATGAAGAACTATTATAAACAACTTTGTACTAACAAATTTAACTACTTAGAAGGAATAAATTTCTTTGAATAAGTTCCTTAAGTGGAATAAATTCCTTGAAAAATGTAACTTACCAAAATCAGCAAAATGAGTCAGACAGTGTGACTAGCAAAAAAAAAAAAAGAAAAGGAAATATGACTAGCCCTCCATCCATTAACTAAATTAAATTTATTGTTTAAAAGCTTCCAACCAAGAAATCTCCACATACATATTATTTCACTTAAAATTTTATAAAATACTTGAATAAAAAATAATACCAAGCTTACACAAAATTCTTTCAGAAAATAGAAAAGTAAGAAAGTTGGTATAGCACATTTTGAGAGGCCAGCAGAACCTTAACCTCAAAACCTGACAAAGACAAAACAATAATAATAATTATAAACAAATACACAAAAAGTCCTCAACAAAATATTAGCAAATCAAAACTTACAATTTGTGTGATACATAAAAGAATAGTGCATCATAATTTGGTAAGATTTATCTCAAGAATATAAGACAAGATGATTCAATAGGCAGAAGAGTCAAATTAATCCATATTCTTAATAGAAAAAAAGAGAGAAAATACATGATCATTTTAATAGATACAGAAAAGCACTTGTCAAAATATGATATTCATTCATGATAAATATTCCCAGCCAACTAGTAATACTAGGAAATTTTCTCAATCTGATAAAGGACATTTACCACAAAAAGCCCTACAGCTAATATCATATTTTATGTGGAAATTATGAATTCTTCTTTCCTAAGACGAGGAACAGGACATGAACACCTTTTGTTGTCAGATCTATTCAACACTGTATTGAAGTTCCTAACCATCACGGTAAAAATATAAGGCAAAAAGATCACAGACTTTGTTTATTTGGGGATGGTGTGATTGTTTATATAGAAAATCCAAAGGAGTGTATAAAACAATTTCCAATATAATTATAATTAAAAGAATCTATAAAGTAAATGGCAATTAACATTTCATAGTATACATTGGTACTTGGTATACATTTCATACCAATGGTATTAAAAAACAACCAAAGTGCTTGTAATTGTATTAGTAATAATAAATGTGAGAGGGTTACAAGATAAAAGATGAATATGCAGAAGTCAGTGCTTTTATATACTAATTACAGAAAGAGAAAACTAAATTTGAAAAACTTCATCTATAATAGTGTAGAAAAATATAAAATACTCCATTTTAAATTTAATGAGAAATTTAAGACCTGTGTCCTAAAAATAAAGCATTACTGAAAAAATTGAAGCCAAACAAGTTTTTTCAAGCTATGCCATGTTTATAAATTAAAAGATTCAATATTGTTATATGTCAAATTTCTGTATCTACAAATTCAACATAACCACAATTAATACTTGTAGTGGTTAATTGTCTAGGTTAAGGGATGCTCAGATGGCTAAGACATAATTTCTAGGTATGTCTGTGAAAGTGTTTTTGGAGAAGAGTAGCATTAGAGTCTATTTACCTGGTAAAGTGAACTTCTGCCTTCATCAATGAATATGCATGCATTATCCAATCCACTGAGGACCCAGATAGAATAGAAAGACAGAGGAAAGGACATTTTTTTCTTCTTGAGCTTTTCCTGACTGAATATTGGGATTCCTGCTTCCGAGGGTTTCAGATTTCAGCGTTTATACCAATTCTCATCCTGCACACTTCCTGTCTCCCAGGTTCTCAGACTGTGAGCAGTAGAATGAATTATGATGTTGCTCTCTTGGGTCTCCAGCTTTACGACTGCAATATTATAAGAATTCTAGACCCCTGTAATCATGTAAATCAGCTTCCATAATAAATCTCTTATCCATTTACATGTATCCTATTGGTTCTTTTTTCCTAGACAAACCTTAGTAACATATCCCATTGAATTTTTTGGAGATATTGACAAAGGTTTTTGAATTGTATATGGAAATGCAAATTAATCAAAACTGTCAAAACCCAATTTTTTTATCTTTTGTTTTTATGAGTACGTGGTTGTAGTACATAATGTTTACTCATGGAGAGTTGGTACACATACATAACACATCTTAATTCTTTTTACATCCCCTTTCCAATTCTTCCTACCCCCTTCTTTGATCTCTTGGTTCTATTCCCATTTGCAAAAGATCTATCTCCCTATTTCCTATTATCCAGCTTTTATTTTGCCCTTTAACTTATTTATACTTTTCGTTTTTCATGTAAGAGAGACTGTGCAATATTTAAGCTCGTGTGTCTGATTTATTTTTTTTAACAGTATGGTCTTAAGGTGCACCCATTTTCATACAAGTGACTCAAATTTATCCTGAATAGCAAGTAGTACTCTATTGTGCATAAATACCACATTCTCTTTATCTTTTCATCTGTCAAAACCAAATTTATAATTAAAGGAAGGTGGAAGATTTTCACAAACTGATTGTAAGACTTATTACAAAACTATAGTAATTAAGTCGGCTTCGTTGGTAAAAATGATAGTGGAAGAGAATACAGTGTTAAAAGTGAAACTCACATTTTTATGGCCAATTTATTTTTGGCAGAGGAGGCAAGGAAATTCAATTGGAAAAGATAGTCCTTTCAACAAATAGTGCTGGAAAAGCATAACTATATGAGAAAAATGAGCATCAACTCTGACCTTACACTACAAACAACATTTAAGCTGAAATGGGACCTAGACTCAAAATTAAGAATTGAAAGTATAAAACACCTAGGGGAAAACCAGAGAAAATACTTGTAAATTTAAGGTAGGCCAGTATTTCATAGGTAGAGTAACAACAGCATGAGGGATTTTTGCTTTTTGAAAAACACCATCAAGAAACTGAAAAGACAAGTATAAAAACTAGAGAGGTCTGGAGATATAGCTGACAGGTAGGACACTTGCCCAGGACACACAAAGCCCTGAATTGAACCACCAGCACTGCTCTCCACTCAAAAAAAGGTGGAGAAGGTATTTAGAACACTTATATCTTATATTGGATCACAGGTTTGTATCCAGACTGTGTCAAAAACTCTTATGGCTTATTAAGTATAAAAATGAATGCAAAATGATACAAAATCTACAATGACACTCATTTTCACTCTGGAAACTGAGTAAGTATCTCCTTAAAAAGTTAAACATGCACTTAAACAACCCAAGCATTCCCTTCTTCTCCCAAGAGAAAAAGAAAACATGTCTAACAAAGAAACAAAAAAGTGTTCATTGTAACTTTACTTCTAATAAACTCCAGCTTCAGCATCTTCCTAGGATGTAGGCTACTGCCAAACATCCTTTTAAATCTAATGATGAGTAAAAGACAGATTAAAAACCATAACCCTCCTCGAGCCCCTCAGAGAGCTGAGATTTCAAGACAACTGGTAAGCAAGCACCACCAAGAAGATGGGTACACCAAACATTGCACTTCCAGCAGAGCACGTAAGACAGAGGGGCTCCCATATAACAAGTTTTAAAAAATCAGTTCTGATTTTGACAAATTGATAAAGGTCAAGAGCAGGCTAAAAAGCTAGTCTAAAATAGGCGAGGGCCTTTAGTTTTGATTTTTCAAGATGAAGGAATAAATGAGTATGACCTATGAACCCTCTTACTTATCCACAAAGATTTGACCTTCTCACTCTTTTCCAGGTCTAATTCTAGGTTTCATTGTTGTGCTGAGAAAACTACATTTAGTTTTTCTGAATCCTGGAAGGTAGCATTCTAAGACAGTGAGCATTCTGCCAGCCTCTTTACAGGTTCAGAATAAATACATTGCTCTCCATTCTCTTCCCTCCTTCTTAACACAAAATTTGGGCAGAGTACAATTTCACATTTCTCCAAGACAGACACTTTCTAGTACAGCCGTTCCAGATCCCTAGCACTAAACTGAAGTCCTTAGCTAAAGTCTTTCCCTTCAATTCTTTGCCTTCCCTTCCTTATACCAAAAGGTGTCGTCTGTAATAGAAAGACTTTTTTATGCTCCAAATTAAAGATTCTCTTTCTTTCAAATATAATAAGCACACTTGAGAGAAAGAAAGTTCTTTTAAGCAGGCTTTCACTACTCTCAAATTTAACATCCTAATTACCTTCCAAATCTTCAAAACTTAATTAAAAGTCTATTTTATTCAAAGACCATTTCCCAAATGACTGCAAGAGCCTTTTCCCATTCTTAATGCAATGAATACAACCAATACACATTAGTATTAGTAGTGTGTGCTTCAATTCATGAGCTCCTTAAAAAAGTGTTTAATTTACATATCATTTCTCTTAGGAAGAGAGAAAAGATAAGGACCGATGTGGAGAGGGAGTAGAGAAGGAAAGAAATAAGAGAAACAGTAAGGAGAAGGAAGGAAAGAAACAGTAGAATTGAAAACAGAAGAGAAAGGGGGTGGGAGGGAGGGAAGAAAGGAGAAAGGGAAGAAGAGAGGGAAAGGAAGGGAAGAGGAGGAGAGGAGAAGAAGGAGGAAATGAGATGGGGAAAGAGAAGATGGCATCCAGATTGGAAAAGGCAGCAATGTTTCCAGTAATCGCCTAGACAAGATGTTTACAAATACTCTACTAAGAAGGAAATAGACGTCCACACCTGTTATATGTCATTTCAATTTGACTAAGTATTTATATTTCCTTGAATATCTGAAGATCTCCTGCACTGCAATACACATAATCAGTTCCGACTGTGATATTCATGTGTGAGGCTCAGTGCTTTGATTGTCTGGTGGTTATGTTAATTCTAGAGTCAATGATTTTTTTCTAGTCGTTGCTCCTTTAATACTAATTGGTGACACTAAAACTCAGAATTGGGTGCTTGGGACTCAGAGTCTTCCCCCCTGCTGGTGATATTGGTACTAGCTGCTAACTTTCTCATGTCTTGGGGAATTGAGGCAGAAGGATTCCCAGAGTATGGTAGGATACAAAGGAGATATGCATGAGCAAGGAGTAGCTGTTACTGTCAGGGGTGTCATCCTGGGGATCAAAAAGGCAATGGCTAGTTAGTTACTGGACTGAGGGAAAACTTACACTTTGAGAGAGACTCCAGGAAGACTGGCAATAGGGCAAACTCTGAAGCTATGCTGGAAAGTTACCGTGAAAAATTCCATGAAACATTTATTCAAGTATCTCATGGAATGCTCCAAATCAGAAGCTTTGATGTGGCTCTGGAAGGATATCATCTCAGCTTCCTAGTGTGGATTCAAGTTTGTGCTCTGGTTCAGTCTTTTCATTGCTCTAACGGTCATGAAGACCAATCTGTAGTCAAGAGCTGGAAAGCAGAATGGTGTGGACAGATATATACAGCCACGCTGTGCCTTACAAAAGTCTAAAGTTTTCTGCTTTGATTGAAGTGCTGTTCATGATCCAGAAGGGAGTGAGGAGGAGTAGAGTGTGATCTTCATAATACCACACACTCCCTCTGAAATTCCTTAAGAAGCCAAGAGCCAACTCAGCTGGCTCCTTTGTACCTCAGTATTGTTCTCTCTGTGTGTAAAATGGGGGTCTCAACACAAATTTCTATGTGTATCTGCTGTACCAGGAGAAATTATCAGCTACTGTTTTGAAAGTACATAGTGAAACTTTCTGTAAGTGAAGAAAAATATAATAAAATGTCCGGAAAATCTGAGAATTATTTACTGATTTATAATTTCTCAGAGTTCCTTTAACAAGAAGATTTAATTTTGTTCTATTTTAGGTATTTGTTCAGTATCCATGAAAAGTATGTATCTATTAATCATGAATTTATTGTTAAGTATTCTATAGAGCAGAATATATTCAACCATAGAAATAAAGGTTTTTCTTCTTTGTTACCTATACATTTCTAGCTCTGCTTCAGGTGAGTAGAGTTACATAAACAGCAAATAATAGTTTGGAGAAGGCAAGGCTTTTCTGTTTTCACATCCTGGATTTAAAAGTTTCTAAATATAAACCTTAACATCACTCTTGGATAGCAGAATAAGCAAGATGTAGTGAATATTTCTGTTTGCTAACTGAAGCCTCATAGCTTGAGTTTGAGAAACACTCTACAAGTGACTTTCTGCAATATTATATTTTCTTTTTGGATTTAAAATTTGACACTAGGTATAAAATAAAAACCATGTACCAAGCTATGTGTTTATATATGGTTGAAGCATAAGGAAAAAGTTTCTTACAAAGATTACCATCCAAATTTGGAGTTTATTATCATTAACTAGCCATCATTGGGTGTGAGAGAAGGTGAAGAGGCTTTAGACATCAGTGACTCTGGGGGCTCTTTTGACTTCTAAAATTAGATGATTGAATTCCTGGTTTGCCTCATATATGAATGTTTCACTATTATATCATGAATGTCTCTTTCCCATGATCTTCAATGTTCTCCACCTCAAACACCTCTGGTCATCATGGGGCCTTATTCATGGGGATTTTTGACCAACTGTTCCTTACTCCCCCTTCATATCTTGAGCTTTCATGTTTCTGTTCTAGCCCCAGGGTGTATGTACAAACTCAGACATGACAAGTAGGAACAGCAGAAAGTGAGGAACACAGGAAGTCCCTCACTAAACAAGTAAATAAAAGTTACCTCTTTTAACTTCAAAAAATACTGGGGTAAGGAAAGTGATGGTAGGAATGTTCTAAATGGGACACCAGGACCTTGAAGCTACACATTTGCTATTTGTGAAACAGGAGTCATTTGTCCCCTTCATGAAAATAGTTTCTCTTATGCAAATTTTTCTTCCAAACTTTCAACCTTTCTACAGGCACTCCTCTCGTGGTGTTTTTTGTTGCCCAATTTCTATTTATTGAAAAAAAATCTTATGTATCCTTTTTGTCTTATTCTCTTAGAATCCTAATTTCTTGTACCAGCTACTGCAAGAAACTATCTTAGAAAGAGTATCCATGGACAACATTTCTTTTTTTTTTCATATAACAAATTTGTATCACTGAACAGGGCTTTACCCTAATTACTCTGTTCTCTCCCTCCCAAGGAGGGAGACCTTCAGAAGCCCTTTGACAGCCCTACTATGCATCAGGTAGGGAATTACTCATCCTGCCTCCTTCTAGATACCAATTTGAGGTGTGCGTGTCTCCTCTGCCTATTGCTTCTTTGCCTCTTCTAAGTGACACTGCTGCCCAAGATGTGACTTACCCAGGATGGTCTCTTCTGAGTAGGGCTGGCAGGGGATACAGTGATGAAGGTGACCCACAAACCACTTGTGGGGCCCTAAATATTCTGTGATGCAGCTCTAAACACAGAACTGGTAAGTGACAGAGCCTGGACTTTAAATTAAATCTTTATACTCCAAATCAAAGTCTTCCACCTGAAAGCAGAAGCATGCTTAGTTTTCTTATTATTATTTTATTTTATTTACAGCAAAAGGGAAAGGAGTAAGTGGGTAGGAAGAGGATGCCTGAAGACAATGAAGCTGGGGAGGGTTCTTGAAAAAATGGGAAAGGGTTATTGAAAGAGAAACAAGAATCTCTCAGATATTCAAATTTTTCAACAGACCGGGAATTATTATTTTTTAGACAAAAAATCTTAGCAGCCAAATTTCATGCTGATAGGTAACATGGTTTACAGTGGTACCAAACAGAAACAAGGTATCTCTAGTCCTCATCGGGGAAAGCCATGAGTAGTTGAAGGCTTGTTTCATCAGGCACTAAATTCTGCCTATGTCAGGTCAGCTGGTGCTGATCTTAACTCAGGAAGTCACAGCTCTGAATGACATAATCCTAAATGTTGAAATCCCCAAATATCAAAATCCACAAAGGCTAAAATCCTGAAAATCACAAACCCAAAGGATTAAAATTCCAAATGTTAAAATCCTGAGAACCAAAATACTGAATCCACAATTCCCATATTTTAAATGCTGTATAAAAGGGGTAGGATTCACAGTTCTGAAGAAGGAATTGATCCCATGATGCAACAACAAAAAATAATTTAGTTTAAAAATGTGTCATTTTCCTGAATTCTTATTCTCCTAGTTGGTGAAATTCCAGGAGCTTTTAATGAATTAGTCACATTAGGGGAAGCAGCAACACTACTGTCTGGCTGGAAAATAATTATGTGAGCAACGGGATAAGAAGACATTTAGACAATGAGGCTGCTGTTCAACCAGCAATGTTGTTTTCACCAAACTTGTGGTCTGTACATGAATGCAAAACAACATAGAACCGGAGCATGTAAGATGGGAAATTTAACAGGAAATGCTCAAATTAGGGTGTACAGTCATAGAAGAATTTCAAAACGAGCAGCACCATAGGAAATAAATGAGATCATATTGTCTTGGAGACCCATACCCTGAAATTTAAAAAAGCAATTATTTATCATGACACAAGCCTTCAAAATAGAGTTAATGATTGCAAAATTCAGCTAGCTTTTATGGACCACCTCTATGTAATTCCCACAATTTATCACTGTAATACACTTTTTTATTTGTCAAATTTACTTTTTAGTTTCTTTTTTGTTTAGGTCATTTTTATACTACTTAAAATGCTCAGTATTATTTTGTACAATTCTCTATTCCTTGTGTTTCATTTTCACATCATTTCCAATATTGGAGGTATAAATTTTGTAAAAACTTTAAGAGAGTTTTAATTTATTTTATGAAATTTCTGCAAATTTGAAGCCACAAAAGTTCATTTTGATGTTGTGCTTATGTGTAATCAATGTCCATACACTTGAGATGTTGAAAATTGAAGAGAGGAAGCTCCCTGGCTGCCATTCCACTGCTCCCAGGGCAGAAGCAGTGAGCCGCGTGGGCACCATCAGCACCCTACCCACCCCGTGGAAATAAGAAGACATGTAAACAAGCCTCAAAAACAGATTTCTAGATCAGCTACAGCTACCCCAAAGGAAAACGAGATGGAACAATCTGATACTCGACCACCTGGACTCAATGACCTCGCAACAAAAGAGGATCTGGAAAAAATGAAACCAGAAATAATTTCTCAGATAACAGCAGAGATTGTGCCCATAGTGCAAGACATGATTAATAAATCTAGAGAGGACAGAGATTTAAAAAAATACAGGATCTGAGGAACATGACGGTATTCCAACATAGGAAACAAATGGAATCCATAAAACAGATGCAAACAGATTTCCAGGAAATTGAAAACTCCATTGAAAGTCTATGGAGCAGAATGAACCAATGTGAGGACAGAATTTCAGATATAGAAGATAAGATTGCAATTAGTGACCAGGAAAAGAAAAATTGCTTTAAAATTGTAAGGGACCATGAGAAATCCATCCAGCAGCTGCTAGACAATGCAAAGAAGAATAACATAAGACTGATTGGAGTCAATGAAGAAACCACAAAAGTGATGGCAGAAAATTTCCCAAGCAGGGGAAAAGAACTTGACATACAGATAAGTGAGGCATATAGGACTCCAACTAGCACTGAGCAAAAAACATCTACACATAGGCATATTATAGTTAAGATCCCAGAAATCCAACAGAAGAACAAAATTCTACAAGATAGAGAAAAGAAACAAATCACATACAAAGAAAAGCCCATCAGAATCACAGCAGACTTCTCTATGCAAATCCTCAAGGCAAGAAGAGCTTGGAGTGATGTATTTCAAGCCCTAAAGGAAAACAGCCTCCAATCCAGATTGACATACCCTGCAAAACTATCTTTCAAAATTGATGGAGAATAAGACACTTTCATAATAAAGAGCACCTTAGGAACTTCGTGAATACGAAACCAGCATTCCAGAAAATTTTAGACAATATCTTAGGAAAAGACAATGACGATCACAACCCCAGGAAGCCCAGCAGAATGAATCTGTTTGGGGTGACAAATTAAATGTAAAGGGGGAGAATCCAACAAAAAGAAAAAGTCATGACAAGGCTGTTAAAACTTTTAACTTCATCTCCCTAATGAGTGTATAATTCAATCTTGTTATTGTACTGATTAATATTTTTCTGATTCTAGAGTTTCACACCTTTCCTTGTGCTATACTGGCTATTTGTCATCTTCTTACGTCTACTTGTTAATTGGGTTGTCTATTAATGAGCTCTAAGAGTTCTTTATATATTCTAGTCATAGGTTATATGCATTGTAAATATGGTCTGTTTAAGGACTACTTTTCATTTTAATGATATCATTTAAAGTTCTAAATTTTGATGGAATCTCATTTATCAATTTTTTCTTTTATACATCATGTTTTTTTATATCCTAGAAAGTTCTTGCCTACCCTAAATTCATAAACATTTTCCCTTATAATTTCTTCTTAAAGATTTATAGTTTTAGTCTTTCATGTTTAGGTTCATAGATCCTTTCAAGTTATTTTTATGTATGGAAATAAAGTTGAGTTTAATTTTTTATATACGGATACCAGGTGTTCTAGTGTCATTTGCTGAAAACACTATCTTTTCCTCTGCTCTTGAATTGAGTTTATATTCTATAAAACGTTAATGTTAAATAATCTTTCAAAATTCAGTGGACCATATATGTGTGATTCTATTTCTAGATTCTCTGTTTTATTCAAAACATAGTCTTTCCTTACACCAACACTGCCTTGACTACTGTAGCTTTAGAGGAAGCCTTAAAATTAGGTACTAAATGACTTCCAACACTGTTTTTTTTCCTTTTTCTTTTTCCTTTTCTAGGTCCTTTGTACTCCTATATAACTTTTAAATTTCAATATCCAATTCTTCATTTACAGCAAGTATACATAGACCTGAATTTTTATATATACCTTGTGTTTTCTAATCCTGCTAAATTCAAATACAAGTTCTAGGGGCTCCTAGAGATTTCTTAGTATTTTCTCTGTAGATGATCATTTCATCTACATATAAAGATTTTGCTTCTACCTTGCCAATCCTATCCTAATTGAGTCATTTTATTGCCAGACTACTTTGGTCTGGGCCTATGTTTCAAAATTTAATGGACAGATGAAGAGTAGGCATATCTGCCCTTGTTACCCACCTTAGGGAGAAAGCATTGTATCTTCTCCATTCATATAAGGCATTCTTGCTGGAAGTATGGAGTACATGTCTTTAATCTGTTGAGAAGGTTCTGTTCTACTTCTAGGCTCCTGATAGCTTTTACCATGAATAGCTGTAGAATTTAGTCCAATACTTTTTCTCCAACTAGTGACAGGATCATATGGCTTTTTCCTTTCCTCTGTTAAAATGATGACTTTTGGGGGTGGATCTTCCAATGATGAACCAACACTGCCATCCCTATAATAAAACCACTTTCTACATCCTGCCAGATCTGACTTCTAGCAAACAAATTTCTATCTATGTTCATACTTTTTTCTTCTATTATCTTTATCCAGTTTTAGGATTAGCACAGTGTTAATTTCCTAAAATGAGGGGAGAACTGTTCCTTCTTTTTTCTGCTTTAAATATTTGTTATAATTTATCAGTTAAAATGTATGTGAGCCTGTTGTTGTCATATAGGTAGGTTTTCAAGCTAGGAATATACTTTCTTTAATAGGTGCTATTCAAATTTTATATTTCCTCCAGAGTTAGTTTCATTAATTTGACTTCCAAGGTACTTCTTAGAAGTTGTCAAATTTATTTCAAAACAGATTTTTGTAATATGCTTTCAATATCCTTTTAAATTCTGTAAAATCTATGACAATGTCTTCAAGATCTTGATATTATAATTTTAAAATTGTATAATTGTTATTGTGTAATAGGAAGAAAAGGTCTAAAGGAGCAGGGGAAGTGGCAGGGGTAGGGAAAAGGAAAGAAGGGAAAAGAAAAAATATGAGAAAAGGTAAAAAATGGGAACAAAGTCTTTGCAAATAGGGAAGGGTGGAGGAGGTGAAGGGAATGCAAGGGAAGGGGAAAAAAAATAAGAACCAAGATACTCATGTAATGGTACAAGATTCCAATGATGAATGTAAATGTATTTTTATACCTAAAATGTACCAATAAACTTAATGGGAAAAAATAAAAAATATATAAAAGAAAATTGAAGAGACAGTCTTTTTTTTTTTTTTTTTTTTGGTACCTGGGATCAAACTCTGGTCCTTGCACTTGCGCAGCTGGTGGCAAAACCACTGAGCTAAATCCCCAGCCCTGAAGAGATGTTCTTTATGTGCATTTATGAATGATAATATTTTTACAGATCTTCATCTCAATAGATACAGAAAGCCTCTTTGATAAAATCCAATATCCATTCATGATAATAACTGGAAGAAAATAAGTATAGAGGGTCTTATCTCAATCTGATAAAAACCATTTGTGGCATACTACCAACATCATAGTAAATGGGGAAAAGCTGAAAGCTTTTGCTCTAAAATCAGGAAGAAGAAAAGATGTCCACCATCACCAATTCTTTTCAATACAGTACTTAAAATTTTAACTGGAGCAATTAGGAAAGAGAAAGAAATAAAAGGCATACATATAGGAAAGAAAGAAGTCAAACTAACCTTATGCACAGATGACATGATCATTTACATAGAAGACTCCAAAATCTCCACCAAAAGACTCCTATAATTTATAAACTAATTCAGCAATATACCAGGATTCAAATCAACACACAAAAAGCAATAACTTTTGGCTCCTTGGGCCATTGAATATGTATTGATTACCCACCATCATTTTTTATCAGTCTTGTCAAAGATTTAACTCATCAGCATGGTACTGTTATAAAATTAGGTGCATGGAATTTTTTTTAAAAATTCAATCAAGACTCTAGAGTGCACAATGTAAAGAAAAATGACATTTCCTGTCTCTTCTGTTCTCAGTTTATTGTGCAAGGAAGACATTGGATGTAGGGAATTAAGGTATAAGAAATATTTCTCTTGACTTCCACGCTCCTGGCTTCAGTCCTTGGAATAGGGAAGTATTTTAGATACATCAAAGAGAAATCCAGTACTAGAAAGAATTTTGATTTCCTTTCTGTTGAATTTTTGTGAATGTGGAAGCAGAGGCCACAATAGTGTTTTGCCCTTCAGGATCAGTAACGACTAAATGGAAGTCTTAGCCTTGCCTCATGGGACCTGCTACTCCAAACCCACAGGGTCTCCACTGTGCATGTGGAGGTGTCAGATGCAGAGGAAGCAGACCATGAGGTACATGAACAGTGAGCACTGAGGGGACCCTCGTCCAGGAACAAGATGTAATACGCTATTGGAAATTAGTACTCTGGAACTGATATGTCAGTCCATGCTCATCAAGACTAAGGATTCTTTTTGTCTGCTATCTTAACATCATTTCTTTCTTCCATATGATCCAAGATGGCTGCTGCAGTCATTCCATCTACACTTCAACTAATGGGAAAAAGAACGTGGAAGGGAAATATGCACCCCCCACCTCTTTAAGAAATAATCTGTCAGATAATAACCATTACACTTAAATGAAGTAACTGAGCAGAGTCTAATAAAAGAACTGTTGACAAGTGTGTAAACAGAATTAAGAGAAAAGTAACAATGGATAGTACAGATACATGAGACCATGAACTGGGAAAGCCAGTATTATCCCTAGACCTGAAAGAACTAGAAGATGGTGGGGGTGACTCCCCATATCTACAGAGAGGGCCAAAGCTATAGGACAGAGACAACAGACAGGAGGCTTAGCTTTTAAACAAAAAAATGTACCATATCAACTTACAGTCTAACACACACCGTGAAGCATTTTTTCAAATGACTTAATAGTAAATTATTTTGAATATAAATCCCTAGTTGAAAATATCCTGGGAACAAAAGGCACTGTAAATAAATCATAGATTCATTCAATAATCTTGCAGTCAAAAACGCTCTACTCAATCTCAGGTTCTCTTTTGCTATCTCCTTGGTGAGGTAGAAATGAAAGTCAGAGGTCATGGGAGATCATTGATGGGCTCTACAAAATTACATTTCACAGGATGGAAGGAAAGATGGGGAGGAGTGTAGAGTTGGTTTGAAGGGGCAGCTAGAATAAGTCCAGGATATTTCCTCTTACCTCCGTACAACTCTTAGGACCTGTGTCACTGGTCAGAATTACGTTCCATGGCCACCTAAAATATGTCACTTCTTATCAGATTGGCTGTATAGATGCTAAAAATCAGGTTCTTATTAAAGAAGAAGGTCAGCATGGGTTCAGAAAGGCTGTTATCAATCTCTGCAGTACAGGCTCTTCTTGATACTGAACTATTTTGTTGCACATTTATTTACTGTCTTTAAAGAAATGGGAATCTTTTAATGATGATTGTCAATATTGTCTTGTTAAAACTATGTGTGCTACTAGCCAGTAGTTCTTAAAATTTCCAACCTTTTAATGTAAATTATGCCTTTATTTTCAAGGAAGGGAAAAAAGCATAAAAATAAAACATTTCCAGCCAAGAGGAGTCATTCTTGTGTATATCAAAAAGACATCTACTTGCCTCTGGCCTCCTGAATAGCAGAGCAACTTTTCAATGAGACAATGAGTATGATATTTCTGCAGCCCTCTACCATCTATATTCACTGGGGGCTTCCACATGGTGGAATGTGTACAAAACATAGAATTCATCCCATATCAAGTGAACGTTTTGCCCTCTGTCCTGGCTGAGAAGTGTCTATGAAGTGTTCCAGTTTTTCTTAGACTATTCAAACATAGTGTAGCTCACATCTTTTCCTTCTTCTACTGACATTTTCTATGCATGTTAATAGTTGTGAACCAAAAAGTCAGATTAAATTCCTGCTTAAAGATAGAAGATCCAGCAGGAAGCTTATAGGAAGAAGCTCTATGCTTTTTGTAGGTGGAAGTTTTTCTTTCTGAACTTTGTCACCTATGGGGAATAGGAACTGACTCCATATGGGGAATAGGAACTGACTCATTTGCCTTTGTGCTTGATAAATATATGTGCTATTGCAATGGAAATTGGGCTATAAAAATAATTCTCCAATAATTTTTCTGGAAGAGTATTTAATCTATATCAACATCTTTACAGACATGAGGAACATATTTAGTCATTTAATAAATATTCTTCTATGTCCTTTTAAAAGATACAGTTAGTAGATAGTAAGGTTTACAATTAATATCCTGTTAAAATAAGGCTGCAGCAAACTAGAATATAAATCTTATCTTAAAAGAATTTATGCATGCAGATAGGAAAAAGGAAATGAGAAATGGATGTGAACTAGGGTAGAATGGCACATTTAATATGCAGCCCAAAGTTGGGTTCAATGATAAAAATCAGATATCTGAAACTTTTTATACAAGTAGGGTTTGTTTGCAAGAGACACAGAAAACTTGACAGTGAACTCATCTTTTGTTTCTCCAATGTTTGGGGAGGAACAAAGCAAACAACAAATGCTTCAGTGGCATAGGTCTGATGAGAACTGATTGCAGTTCACTCAATGGCAGCTCTGCACCGCCAAAGTAGTTGTATCACAGAAAAGTCTGGAAGTGTAAAAATAAATTCTTGGGCCCTTTTCTATTTTCTCCTGGGAGCTTTCTGTAATAAACAATTGCTTTCCTTCCACTCAAATTCTTAATTTTTCCTCTGATTTTCATAACTTTTAACAAAATTTTCTTCTTAAATTCTTTTATTGGTACATTTTAGGTATACAACACATTTACATTTCTCATTGGGAACTTGTACCTTTACATGATGAATCTTGGTTCTTATTTTTTCCCCATTCCTAGCCCACCCTTCCCTATTTACAAAGACTTTATTTCCATTGTTTCCATTTCTCAGCATTTTTCCTTTTCCTTCTTTCCTTTCCCTTGTCCCTCCCACTACCCCTACCCCTTTGAACCTTTTCTTCCTATTTTCCATTATCGATTATTCATTCTAATCATTGGTACATTTTAGGGATACAATATAATGACATTCATCATTGGAAATTTGCACCTTTACATAGTCTCTCTTGGTTCTTATTTTTCACCCTTGCCCAGCCCTCCCTTCAACCCCTCCAGTCCTCCCTATTTACAAAGATTTTGTTCCTATTTTTCCATTTTCTCATATTAATCCCATTCCCTTCTATCCTTTCCCCTAGTCCTCCCACTTCCTTACCCTTTGCCCCTTTTCTTCCTATTTCACATTACCTATTATACATTTAGTCCTTATTTACACTTTCAGTTTCTCACACCAGAGAAACTATTTGGTATTTATACATGTGTGTCCTATTTATTTCACTTAAGAATATCACCTCAATGTGCATCCATTTAGCTATAAAAGTCTCTAATTTCTCATTTTCTTATGGCTGAGTAGTACTCCATTTTATTAAAAAAAAACCACACACATTTTCTTGATCCAGTCTCCAGTTGACGGGCATTTGGGCTGTTTCCAAGTTTTAGCTATCACAAACTGGGCTTCTACGAACATGGGTGCATATATATCACTGGGGTATGATTCTGTTAATTCTTTAGGAAGATCCCCAGCAGAGGAATAGCTGGGTCAAATGGGACTTCCAGTCCTAGTTCTTTGAGGTATCTCCATGCTGATTTCCACAGTGGTTGCACCATCCTACACTCCCATAAGCAGTGGAGCAGTGTTCCTCTTTCTCCACAGCCCCACCCACATTTGTTATTGGTTGATTTGATGATAGCAGCCATTCTTCCTGGAGTGAGGTGGAATCTCAGCATTGTTTTCATTTGCATCTCTCGAATGACCAGTGATGTCGAACATTTTTTTCATGTATTTATTTGTTATTTCTACTTCTTTGTCTGAGAAATGTCTGTTCATTTCAGATGCCCATTTTTGGACTGGGTCCTTAAATCTGGGAGGTCTGATCTTTTTAAGTTCTTTATAGATTCGAGATAGTAGACCTTTGTCTGAGGAAGAGCAGGTGAAGATTTTTTCCCATATTGTGGGTTGTTTCTTCACACTGCTGGTGGTTTCTCTTGCTGTGAAGAAGCCCTTAAATAAGAAGAGATCCCACTTGTTGATTATTTGTGCCAGTTCATGGGCAACTGAGGTTTTGTTCATAAAATCTTCTCTTACACCAATGTCTTCAAGGGTTCTACCTAACCTCTGTTCCAACTGGTTCAGAGTTTCTATTTTAATATTTAGATCTTTAATCCATTTTGATTTTAGTTTAGTGCATGGTGAGAGATATAGGTCTAGTTTTAATCTTTGGCAAGTTGAAGCCCAATTTTTCCAGCACCATTTATTAAAGAGGCTGTCTTTCCTCCAGTGAGGGTGTTTGGCTCCTTTATCGAAGATGAGATGGCTGAGTGTGTCTGGCGTTGTTTCTGCATCTTCTAATCTGTTCCACTGGCCCTCAGGTCTGTTTCTTTGCCAGTATCATGCTGTTTGTATCACAGTAGCTTTGTAGTATAGTTGCAGGTTGGGGATTGTGATACCCCTGCCATGTCTCTGTTACCTAGAATTGCTTTTGCTATTCTGGGTCTCTTCTTGCTCCAAATGAATTTTTGGATTGTTTTCTCAAAGTCCATGAAGTATGCTGCTGGGATCTCAAGTGGAATTGCATTAAATCTATATAGCAGTTTTGGAAGTATGACCATTTTCACTCTATTAATCCTTCCTACCCAGGAGCGGGGGATATCTGTCCATTTTCTGATATCATCTTCAATCTCTCTTTTCAGAGTGCCATAGTTTTCAGAGAAGAGGTCTTTGATTTCTTTCATTAGGTTCATTCCTAGGTATTTCAGTTTTTTGGATGCTATTGTGAAAGGAATTATTTGCCCTATTTCTCTCTCAGTGAGTCTGTCATTGGTGTAGAGGAAAGCTATTGATTTTTGTGTGTTGACCTTGTAACCAGCTACTTGACTGAATTTGGTTATTAAGTCGAGAAGACTTTTGGTGGAGTTCTTGGGGTCTTCTCTGTAGAGTATCATGTCATCTGCAAATAATGACAATTTGACTTCTTCATTTCCTATCTTTATTCCTTTTATTTCTTTCTCTTGTCTAATTGCCATGGCTGATGTTTCCAGAACTATATTGAACAAGAGTGGTGATAGTGGACATCCTTGTCTTGTTCTTGATTTTAGTATGAAGGATTTCAGTTTTTGCCCATTTAGTATGATATTGGCTGTTGGTTCATAGATGGCTTCTATCAGTTTGAGGTAGAAACAAACTATTCCAATTTTTTGTAGGGTTTTTTTTTTATCATAAATGCATGTTGGATTTTGTCAAATGCTTTTTCTGTGTCTATGGAGATTATCTTTTTTTTTTTGTCCTTGGCTCTATTGATATAGTGTATTACATTGATTGATTTGCATATATTGAACCATCCCTGCATCCCTGGGATGAATCCCACTTGATCAGGGTGTACGATCTTCTTGATGATCTTCTGCATTCTGTTTGCCAGTATCTTAGTAAGGATTTTTGCATCTATGTTCATTAGTAAGATTGGACTATAGTTCTCATTTTTGGTTGGGTCTTTCTCTGCTTTGGGGATCAAGGTGAGCTTGCTTCCAGGAATGAATTTGGGAGTATTGCTTCCCTTTCAATTTTATTGAAGAGTTTAAACAGTAGTGGCAGTATTTCCTCTCTAAATGTCTTGTAGAATTCAGCAGTGAAGCCATCAGGGCCCGGGCTTTTCTTAGTTGATAAGTTTTTAATTACCTTTTCAATTTCATTGGTGGATATTAGGTTGTTTAGAATTTTTAGGTCTTCTTCATTCAACTTTGGTAATTCATATGTATCTAGGAATCTGTCCATTTCTTCTGTGTTGTCCATCTTATTGGCTTATAGGTTCTGTAAGGAGGTATTGATGATCCTCTGGATTTCTGCTGAGTCTGTTGTAATTTCACCCTTTTCATTCCTAATTGCATGGATTTGGGCCTTTTCTTTCCTTTTTCTGACAAAGTTGGCTAAGGGTTTGTTAATTTTGTTGATTCTTTCAAAAAACCAACTCTTGGCTTCATTGATTTTTTTTGTATCTTTCTCTTAGTCTCCATTGCATTAATTAAGAAATTATTTCTGATTTCATTTTTTCCAGGTCCCCCTTTTGTTGCCAGTTCAGTGGTTCCAGGTTGTTGAGTATCAGAGTGTTCCATCTCATTTCCCTTTGAGGTTGCTGTAGGTGATCTGGAAGTCTGGTTTTGAGACTTATTTACATGTCTTCTCATTTCAACTGGGGGGGCAGGGGGTGCTGTTGGCATGCACCTGACTCATATCCTCTGATCTGGGAGAGGTGGGACAGGGGCCGGTAGCTGTGGGAGGGATGGTGGCCTGGAAGCCCCTTCCTCTGGACCAGGAGCAGTGGGATAGACGGCAGCCCCAAAGCCCTTTCCTCTGGGCCGGGAGCAGCAGGAGAGATGGCAGCTCAAAATCTCTTTCCTCTGGGCCAGGAGTGGTGGGACAGATGGTGGCCTAAAAGCCCTTTCCTTTGGGCCAGGAGTGGCTGGAGGGATGGTGGCTGGGAAGCCCCTTCCTCTGGGCTGGGAGTGGCAGGCTGGATGGTGGCCCAGAAGCCCCTTCCTCTGGACCAGGAGCAATGGGACGGCAGCTCAGAAGCCCCTACCTGTGGGCCGGGAGTGGTGGGAAGGATGGCGGCCTAGAAGCCCCTTCCTCTGGGCTGGGAATGGTGGAACAGATGGCAGCCCAAAAGCCCTTTCCTCTGGGCTGGGAGTGGTGGGACCTGATTTTCATAAATTAATAGAGGAAAATATCACTGGCATCTAAACTAATATGGTTTTGTATTTGAAACTGCACAGAAGATTAAATTGTCAACTAGCAAAAGAATGATTTAAAAGCCCTCCTTCCCCCTTTTTATATTCCCTGATAAATCATGTGACAAGATGTCACCAAAGTGGCTCTGTTTAAAAGAGCAGTATTGGTATAGACACAGAAGCATGAGGCTCAGGGACGACCATTAGCCAGTGTGACAGCTTTTCACATAGTAAGCAGATCTGTTTCTAATGACTCCTAATTGTGTGTGACAGGCTGATAGGAGGTTTATAAATGGAAAAAGTGAAATTTACTGGTCTCTTTTTAATATATTTGAACAACATTCCTGCTTACATAAAGAATAGGAAAGGAGAAATAAAAGGAATAATTGGAAGAATAAAGTACTCTGGAACATCATATAATAACGTGTCCTGAAGTTATGGAGAAAGACTAACTGCGAATGAAGCAGCAGCCCTCCATTCAAGACCCAAGATGATGGAGAAGTGGGAATGATTATTTCCAATATTAGGATCTAATTTCTTTCTCATTAGAAAGAAAACCATAAAATTACAACAGTTAACAAATTAAAATGCAATGTCCAGAACGATGATGTTATAGAATGTGTCAAATGTCACCAAAAAAGTATTTGGCAACAGCAGATGTGACTGGGGTGAGGAGGTGGGTGTTGTTTGTTGTCAACAGATCCAAGTGGCAGCCCTTAAATGTGGTAGTCTAAGTACCTGCAGTGTTACAGTCTCAGCCACTCCAACTCATCAGTGCTTCAGATACTTAGACTTATGGATACTGAGTCCCACAAACTAAGCTCACAAGTGGCTGTGATACATAAATCATAATGATACTTTAATAATTTCAGTTAATAACATAACCCTCATGAAGACCAGGTTATTCTTTTTAACTGGAAGAGACTATTTTCTTGATACAAAGAAAAAAATGAAACATCAAGGTTGTTTCATGAGCATGAGAGTTAACTACGGATTGAGATTTTGATTTCATTGGAAATTGAGAAAACAGTGCATCATACTCACAACAAGGAATAACTGCACAATGGGTTCCTTCTTGCCATGAAGATGTGCTTTAGAACACTACTGTTGTCATTGGTGTTTTTCTTTGGTGACTCTTTTTCGGCTGTATTCTGTTTCTGCCCACTACCTTAGTTTTCTGAAGTGTGTATTCTTTACTTAGAAATGACAAGAATACCAAGAGGGTTTTATTACTGTTATGAGTAGTCTGTTTCCAGAAGCAGGTTCTTGGGTGCAGAGATAGTAGAAATCAGACCAGACCCAGGGTAATACAGACTCAGGCAAGTCTTCTTATTGGGACTTCTGCTCCACTGGAAGGAAGTCTCAGCTCTGACAGGGGCAGAGAAGGCCCTCAGTTCTCTGAACAAAGGAAAAGGAGAGAAAATAAGGGGGGAAAAAGCCCCCAAAACTTTCCATTCACCTCCTCCATGCAAAATAAGGAATTTCAACTTCCAGAGAGCATGGTGTCCTGACTGGTCAGTGTGTGAGGTCCACTGTAGGCAGAACATTAGTCAGGGAAAGGCAGGTGTTCAGAAGACTGAGCCTTGCTTGCATCTGTGTAGGTAGGATGTGCTTGTGGTTACTTTATTTCTAATTCCAGGGTTGTGTGTGAGACTCAGGTCCCCATTTATGTCCTTGCTAGGTTCTTCTGTGAAAACAAGCATGATCCCTAAAGGGCTCCTTCCCAGCATTTAAGGGTCTTAGTCCCTTTTGGGTGGTCCTAAGCCTGTTCCAAGGCCATTTTCATTTCTCCAAAGTCCAGTGAGCCCTTTGTATCCACAGGGTGTGCATGAATAAATTCAACCAAATGTGGACCAAACATAATGGAAAAAAATTGCATCTGTACTGAGCACGTACAGACTTTTTCTTATTACATCCCTTAATCAATGAAGCATAACAACCATTCACATAGCATTTACAGTGTATTAGTTATTATAAATAAGTTACAGACTATTTAAAGTTTGTATATAGGAGGATGTGTGTACATCCTAAGCAAACTGCACCATTTTTATCAGTCTTGAGCACGAACAGAATCAAGTGTCTGCAGGGGTAAAGGTGGGGATCTGAAACCAATGCCCATGGATGCCAAGTGATGACTGTATCCTGAGAACCATTGTTGGCTTGTAGAGACTCAGCCCTGTGTAGCTTGCAGTCTAATTTGCAAGACAGTATATGGTTCTACCATGTGCAGGATGGGGGGTTCTGACATATTTAAGATAAAAATTAACTAACTTATTCCATTACCGCTAAAGTCAATCACGGAAAGTGGAGAAAGATAATTAAGGGGCTTTTTGAAGAGGAGCAAAAGATTGATGCCTCTGTGTTTGATCTCTAACTTGTATCCACCTTCAAGGACCAGAGGACTCACTAAGGACTGTACATGTGATTAGTGGTCACCAAGATGGACTGCATCTTTTTCAATTAAGTGTTATCATCTTTTTACTCCTTCCATTCATAAATCATTCATTACTTAGATTTCTTTCTCCAGCAAAAGTCAAAATGCATAGAGGTAATCTGGTCCCTCTAAACTGTTTGCAATATATTTAAGATTGAAAGCAAATAGTTTTACATGACATTATTCTAATCATCACATATGGAACTTGCTGTATTGAGGTTTGTGTGTAACTCCCATGGTATCATTTTTACATGTGTATGAAAACAAGAACAAACCACTTTGGGGGAGAAGCCTGTCAAGTTCAATCTTATTTCATGTTTGGAGTGATGTCTCACTCAGGGAATATGAACTTACTCAACAGGGCTGTTTCTCTGTAAAGAAAGCTTCACAAGAAATCACATCATAAAAATGCAAACTTTATGAATAAAATTAAAGTCAATCATCCTTGGAAGACATGACTTGACCTGTATACTAATCAGAACAAGTATGGAAAATGGAGATTGAAGTGAATGGCATGGACATTTTCCATCATGCAGGTCAGCAGTGGCTATGTACCTCACCACCCAGTGGTAGGTGCTGAAATTCATCCATCTGAACAGCATCACATCGTTTAACAATGACCAGAGTAGCTGTGCAATGCTGTTCAAACAAGGTATTTAGAGATGATCCTGGGGCCAGTTGTCCTACCAAAATAACAATGAAAATTACTTACTGAGCATTTAAATTACGTGTCATTCAGCATAGCAGAAGAAAGCAGAAAGCACGCTTTGGCTGGAAAATTTGAGCAGGATTTAATAAGCAGGAGCATTTCAATGAGGGAACACAGGCTGTGTGTGTGTGTGTGTGTGTGTGTGTGTGTGTGAGAGAGAGAGAGAGAGAGAGAGAGAGAGAGAGAGAGAGAGAGAGAGAGAGAGAGAGAGAGAGAGAAAGTACCTGAAAGGTAGCAGAAGTGGAGCCCTTCACTGTTAGTAGGTGTGAGAAGCCAAGGACCTAGAGAAAGAGAGAGACAGGTGAAGTCAGGTGAGTGGGCCCCCTACTTAAGGTGACACTCTCAGAATCTTTTTCTGTCACTTGCTCCTCCATGTCACCCCCATTGAATGTCACAGCCTCTGAAGATATTAATTTCCTTGTAGCCTTGGTTCCTTACATCTTCAATTGCCTTAAGGTAGAAAGCAGAAAGACTGATGGAGGAAGCCTGCTTTTGCTCTAGAGTGCCACCACAGTGCTCCCTCATCAGAAATGCTTCTGAAAGCAAAGGCTGAACTGAGATGGCTCTGTACCATCCGGCCAACCCTTCCACATGGAAGTCCTCAGGCACACGCAACGGCATCTTCCTCCTCATTTGTTTGCTCTCACTTTGACTCCCCCACCACATCCCAAGCCCTGGAAGAGCTGTATCACCGCAGAGACAGACTTAAGCACAAAACCACAGCCTGCGTTCGGATTTCTACTTTTGTTTTAATAGCAGTCATTGGAAATCTTATCTTACAATCTGGTGTCTCTATCATTTTTCACAAAATATACACTTGTTCTTGGTTTCCCTGAGAATTTCTCCAGGTTTGCTGTGAATATCAGACTCTACAGATGCTGACATTCCTTATATAAAATGCCATAGTGTTTTCATATAGTTTATATACAGCCTATAAATTACACCATGTTTAGATTGCTTAAAATATGTGATATAACGTGCTATGTAAATGACTGTTATACTATAGAGATTAAGGAAGAATGATGAAAAAAATGTCTATATATTTTCAGTATACTTGCAATTTTCTTTGTGGTGGTACTGTGGCTTAAACTTTTGCACTGAGCTATACCCCATCCTCTTTTTATTTATTTATTCTTTATTTTGAAACAGGGTGTTGCTAAATTGCTAAGTTGCCCAGATTGGGCTCAAAATTGTGATCCTCCTGCCTCAGCCCCAAAGAGTGCTGGTATTATAGGCATGCGCCCACATGGTGGCTAACATGCTATGTTTGAAAAGTATTCAACCATGCTGGTTGAATCCACAAAACTCTCAAATATGAAGGGCTACCCATATTTGAAATTTCCTTTTGTATTTCAGCTGTAAGAAGTCTCCCCTGATTTGGGAAATATGGGAAAGAAGGGGATCAAAAATAGCAGGACATAAGAGCAAAAGCATAAGTTACTGTTTCAGAATACTGCTGCTTCTCATATGTATGAAGGGTGAAACTCACCCCTTGCTGGAGGCACTCAGTCTTGCTTGAGCCCTGCTTCCTGAAGAGGACAATGAGCTCCCGGGGTCAGTCTGTCCTCCTCCCTTCTCCACCCACTCCGAGGAAGGTGCTGCCTGGCAAGACCGACCCTCAGGATACTGCAGTGGAGAATGGAGAGGAAAAGGAGAAAAGAGGCTCCCAGAAAAAGGGCAAGTGAAAAGAAGGAAAGTGGGAAAAGCTGGGACATGTAAACAAGTACTCCTAAAAGCAATGGAGCCTTTTGCAGTATTCAAGAAATGTATTTAAAGGACCTGATTGCCTTTTTTGGTTTTGTTTTCAGTCTTTTAAAACAGGGTCTTGCTATGTCTAGCTGTGGACTCACTATGTAGCCCAGGCTGGCCTTAAACTTGCACCAATCCTGCCTCAGCTTCCTTGGTGCTGGTATTACAGGTGTGTGCTACCACACCTGGCTTAAATTGCTTTTGATCATCTGGATCATGTTCTTTTGACAGCAGCTTCACTGTGGGACTGAACCTCATGAATGGTGTCATGTAAACCTTCTTTATCTCTGTATTTATCTCTTTTCTTACTTCTTTTCTATCCTTCTTCATCTCTTTCCCATTTCCCTCCCAGACTGCTGTTTTTAAATGAGTTTTCATAGATCTATAGACTACAAGGACAGGGATATTATCCAAACCACAAATTTAGACCTTGGTGATGAAAAGAAAAGTATTATCTTAGGTTCTTCATCTTAAAATGTTGGTTTTTGAGTGTCGTATATGCTATGTTATAATTATATATAAACCTCCTAAGCAATGTTGCTAATCTTCTTGATCCCACCTCATTCCCTCTCCCATGAAGCCTTACACTCTGTGGCCTTCCCTTGTCCTAAATTTGCACACAGCCCAAGCCGAGGCTTGGGCAGCATCAACAGCCCTTCTTCAATTATGTGCCTACTTTATAATTTATGGACAAGTCCTAGGATTTCCATAGCAAATCACCACAAACCACGTGACTCAGAACAATAGGAACTTAATCCTCCACAGTTCTGTGAGCCAACAGTGTGAAATCAAGGCATCTTCAGGGCTGTGCTCCTTCTGGTGGTTTAAGAATGAATCCTTCCCTCCCTTTTCCTGGCTTCTGATGATTGCCAGCTATCCTCATTACCTCTTGGTAAGCTGCATTATTTCCAATTTCTGTGTCTGTCCTTATCAGAACTTCTTTTCTCTGTGTGTGTCTTCTCAGTATGTCTCATCTTATAGAGATACCAATAATTGGATTTATGGTCCACCATACCTAGTTATGACCCAAGTTTAACTAACTGCATCTGCAAAAACCCTATTTTCAGATAAGATCACATTCTAAAGTTCAAAGTGCACATGAACTGGGGAGACAGGTACATTATGGAACCCAATACATAATTTTATGCCATGTCACAAGCACTTCCTTTCTTCTTTACCCACAAACACTGCACCAGCCCTAGACTGCCACTTCTATTGCATATGTGGCCAGGTGCAGACATGAGTTAGGCTTGCAGACTGCCTCTCTGAGTCCTGCTGTTAAAATGCAATGAGTGGCTTTCCATTTCCTCTAACACTTCCACTCTATCCCTCCAGAAAGGCATTCATTCGAAGGGCAGAGGGCATGTATTATGTCATGGTGCTGCAACACTTTGACTTGGTGCAGTAATGGGGTTAAAACCCCAGGGAGGAGCCAGCTACCCAGTCAGAGCACATCAACTTTAAGGCATAATCCACTTTGCCTTTTTACAAAACACCTCAGAGAACATAGACATGTTTGACAATGACTTAAACATTTCTGAATACCAATAGAGGAAGAGCCAAGTTCTTAGAGTCAATTTGACTTGTTGGTATCTTTCTCTGTTTATTTCCTGCCATTGATTCAGATGTATGGAAGTAGACTGAATTTCAAAGCAAACATAGGAAAGTAATGTCCAGCAAACGGCAAAAAAAAAAGGATCTCTTGCTAGATAGAATCCTGAATTGAAAAATGCAAATAAATCAAAGCTCCTTAAAATTAATTCACATTCTGGCTGGGGATTTAGCTCAGTAGTTCTGCTGCCTTCCCCACAAGAGCAAGGACCTGAGTTTGATCTTCCTTGGTACCAAAAAAAAAAAAATTAATTCACAGGTCAAAATAGAAGAATAATGCCTGTAGCATTTATTTATGTACATTGATCCACTCCCTCTATCTATGAGTGTGGCTGGAAGAGTCCAGCTGCTGAGAGGGGTTCCTTGACTGTATCATTATATATTGATAGACCCATATCGATAGACCTATATCGATAGACTGTATCATTATATCGATAGACCTATGTTGACAGTACATTGTGCCAACGCTGCCTTGACAATCCACTGGGAAGATTGGGATGCCCATGGAAATCTCAGGTGGGTAGTAACTTAAGGAGTAGTCCCATCAGTTTAAGGCAGGGATTGCAAATATAATATCTCCCAGGGATGAAGCAAGTAGCATGTATAAAAGAGGGAGGCAGTGTGAAGACTGTTAATCTTGGGCCCCTGATGATAAGAGAAGTCATTATTTCTTTTCAGTGAGAGTCACTCCATTAGAATGTGAGTAGGGATATCAACAGAGCCAGAATATTAAAGAATATTAAAATTCCTTAAAGAGAGCCAGGGATTTAGCTCAGTGGTGCTACCCCCTGCCTAGCAAGTGCAAGGTCCTGAGTTCAATTCCCGGAACTAAAAAAATGTCTTTAAAGAAAAATATCCCAACTTTCATATAAAATTCCTATATTTCAAAATGTAGACAACTGATTAAAATTATTTTAAAATATTTTTCAGATAAAATGACAATAATAATAATAATCCATAAAATCTGGCTTCTACAACCACCTATTGACTTAAAATTTCTGTCTCAAGTTGCACGGAAAATGCTGAATTAGCCTGCTGCAGACAGACAGGTCTGCGGATGCAGCCCCGAGGTCACCAGTCATGCTGAAAACACCAAATCAGCACCCTGAAGATAGGCAGGTCTGCGAACATGGTCCCAAGGTTGCCAGTCGCACTGAAAACACCAAATCAGCCCAAGCCCCAGCAGCAATCCACTGGAAACATCCCCCCCCACTCCTTTGACCTCTTCACTGTACAGCCACCTGGTTCCACACTGCAAAGATGCAGAGGACACTGGACCGCCAGACCACTGTACTGGAGCTAATCAAGTTCTCAGCATTTGAAGAATTCCTGCCCAGAGGTAGGGGCTTCTGAGCCGGAGTCCCACTGCTCCTGGTCCAGAGGAAGAGGATTCCGGGCTGCCAAACATCCCGCCACTCCCAGCCCAGAGAAAGGGGCTTTTGGACCACCATCCTTACTGCCTCTCCTGGCCCCTGTCCCAACTCTCCCAGCTCAGAGGAGGTGAGCCACATGGATGCCAACAGCACTCCACCTGCCCCGCCCCCCAGTCGAAATGAGAAAACATGTAAATAAGTCTCAAAACCAGACATCCAGATTACCTACAACAACCCCAAAGGGAAATGAGATGGAACACTCTGATACTCAACCACCTGGACCCACTGAACTGGCAAGAAAAGGGGATCTGGAAAAAGTGAAACCAGAAATAATTTCTCAGATAACAGGAGAAATCGTGCTCCTAGTGCAAGACATGATTAATAAATCTAGAGAGGAGTTGAGGAACATGATGGAATCTCAAAATAGGAAACAAATGGGATCCATAAAACAGATGCAAATAGAATTACAGGAGATGAAAAACTCCATTGAAAGTCTATAGAGCAGAATGAGCCAATGTGAGGACAGAATTTCAGATATAGAAGATAAGATTGCAATTAGTGACCAGGAAAAGAAAAATTGCTTCAAAATTATAAGGGAACACGAGAAATCAATCCAGCAAGTGCTAGGCGATGCAAAGAAGAATAACATAGAGATGGATTGGAGTCAAAGAAGAAACAGGAGAGAGTGCAGATGACATAAAAAAAACTCTTTCCAAAAGTAATGGCAGAAAAATTCCCAAGCAGGGGAAAAGAATTTGACATACAGATAAGTGAGGCATATAGGACTCCAAATAGCCTTGATCAGAAAAATCTACACATAGGCATATAATTGTTAAGATTCCAGAAACTCAACAGAAAAATGAAGTTCTACAAGCAGTTAGAGAAAAGAAACAAACCACATACAAAGGAAAGCCCATCAGAATCACAGCAGACTTCTCAACACAAACCATCAAGGCAAGAAGAGCTTGGAGTGACATATTCCAAGCCCTAAAAGAAAACAGCCTCCAACCCAGATTGATGTACCCTGCAAAACTATCTTTCAAAATGGAGGGAGAAATAAGATACTTCCATCACAAAGAGCACCTTAGGAACTTCGTGAATACCAAACCAGCACTCCAGAGAATTTTACACAATATACTAGGAACAGACATTGAGGATCACAACCCCAGGATGCAAAGCAGAATGAACCCATCTGGCATGACAAGAAATTAAATGGAAAGGGGGAGAACCCAACAAAAAGAAAAAGTCATGGCAATGACAAGTCAATATGTTTCAGTTATAACCATCAATGTTAATGGTCTCAATTCACCAATCAAAAGAAACAGACTGATAGAATGGGGCAAGAAGCAAAATCCAACAATATGCTGCATACAAGAAACACACTTCATTCAAAATGAAACTCATAGACTGAAAGTTAAAGGGTGGAAAACAATACTCCATGTGACAGGAACCCCAAAAAAAGCAGGAGTAGCTATCCTCTTTGCAGATAAGTAGATTTCAAACCAACACTGATTAAGAAAGACAAAGAAGGACACTACATCCTTGTAAAGGGAAGAATCCAAGAGAAAGAGATGACAATCATAAATATCTATGCACCAAACACTAGTGCACCCAACTATATAAAACAAATACTAACGGACATGAAGAGTCATATATGCACTAATACAATTGTAGTGGGAGACCTCAACACCCATTTTCATAAATAGATAGATCAACTAGACAAAACATAAGTAATGAAATACTAGAACACAATCAAACTCTTGAACAAATGTACTTAACAGATATTTACAGAGTGTTCCACCCCACAAAATCAGAATACACATTCTTCTCAGCTGCACATGGGTCATTCTCCAAAATAGACCAAATACTCACACACAGAACATGTTTAACTAAGTGCAAAGGAATTGAAGTTATCCCCTGCATATTATCAAACCATAGTGAGATGAAATTGGAGATCCATAGCAAAAGAAACTCAAAAAACTTCATAAACACATGGAAATTGAACAACACACTTCTGAATAACCAATGAGTCACAGAGGAAATTAAAGAAGAAAACAGACAGTTCCTTCAATTAAATGACAATGACATTAGAACATATTGGAATCTATGGGACACAATGAAGACAGTCTTATGAGGGAAATTCATAGCAGTGAATATGCATATTAGGAAAACAGAATAAGCCCAACAGAACAACCTGATACTGAACCTCAAACTTCTAGAAAAAGAAGAGCAGGACAAGCCCAAAGCTCATACAAGGGAGGAAATTATAAAATTAGAGGAGAAATCAATGCAATGGAGACTAAGAGAATGATACAAAAAATCAATGAAGCCAAGAGTTGGTTCTTCAAAAGAATCAACAAAATTGGCAAACCCTTAGTCATCCTTGTCAGAAAAAGGAAAGAAAAGGCCCAAATCCATGCAATTAGGAATGAAAAGGGTGAAATTACAACACACCCAGCAGAAATCCAGAGGATCATCAATACCTACTTCCAGAACCTATATGCCAATAAGATGGACAACACAGAAGAAATGGACAGATTCCTAGATATGTATGAATTAGCAAAGTTGAACGAAGAAGACCTAAAAATTCTGAAGAACCCAATATCAACCGATGAATTTGAAAATGTAATTAAAAACTTATCAACTAAGAAAAGCCTGGGCCCTTATGGCTTCACTGCTGAATTCTACAAGACATTTAGAGAGGAACTGCTGCCACTACTGTTTAAACTCTTCAGTGAAATTGAAAGGGAAGCAATACTCCCAAATTCATTCCTGGAAGCAAGCTCACCTTGATCCCCAAAGCAGAGAAAGACCCAACTGAAAAAGAGAACTATAGGCCAATCTCACTAATGAACATAGATGCAAAAATCCTTACTAAGATAATGGCAAACAGAATGCAGAAGATCATCAAGAAGATCATACACCCTGATCAAGTGGGATTCATCCCAGGGATGCAGGGATGGTTCAATATATGCAAATCAATCAATGTAATACACTATATCAATAGAGCCAAGGACAAAAACCATATGATCATCTCAATAGATGCATAAAAAGCATTTGACAAAATCCAACATGCATTTATGATAAAAAAAAAACCCTACAAAAAATTGGAATAGATGGTTTCTACCTCAAACTGATAAAAGCCATCTATGAAAAACCAACAGCCAATTTCATACTACATGGTCAAAAACTGAAATCCTTCATACTAAAATCAGGAACAAGACAAGGATGTCCACTGTCACCACTCTTGTTCAATATAGTTCTGGAAACATTAGCCATGGCAATTAGACAAGAGAAAGAAATCAAAGGAATAAAGATAGGTAATGAAGAAGTCAAATTGTCATTATTTGCAGATGACATGATACTCTACAGAGAAGACCCCAAGAACTCCACCAAAAGTCTTCTCGACTTAATAACCAAATTCAGTCAAGTAGCTGGTTACAAGGTCAACACACAAAAATCAATAGCTTTCCTCTACACCAATGACAGACTCACTGAGAGAGAAATTGGGCAAATAATTCCTTTCACAATAGCATCCAAAAAACTGAAATACCTAGGAATCAACCTAATGAAAGAAATCAAAGACCTCTTCTCTGAAAACTATGGCACTCTGAAAAGAGAGATTGAAGATGATATCAGAAAATGGACAGACATCCCCTGCTCCTGGGTAGGAAGGATTAATAGAATGAAAATGGCCATACTTCCAAAACTGCTATATAGATTTAATGCAATTCCAATTGAGATCCCAGCAGCATACTTCATAAACCTCGAGAAAACAATCCAAAAATTCATCTGGAACAAGAAGAGACCCAGAATAGCAAAAGCAATTCTAGGTAACAGAGACATGGCAGGGGTATCACAATCCCCAACCTGCAACTCTACTAAAAGCTACTGTGAGAAAAACAGCATGATACTGGCAAAGAAACAGACCTGAGGAACAGGGGAACAGATTAGAAGATGCAGAAACACAGAAACAATGCCAGACACACTCAGCCATCTCATCTTTGATAAAGGAGCCAAACACCCTCACTAGAGGAAAGATAGCCTCTTTAATAAATGGTGCTGGAAAAATTGGGCTTCAACTTGCCAAAGATTAAAACTAGACCTATATCTCTCACCATGCACTAAACCAAAATCAAAATGGATTAAAGATCTAAATATTAAAATAGAAACTCTGAACCAGTTGGAACAGAGGTTAGGTAGAACCCTTGAAGACATCGGTGTAGGAAAAGATTTTATGAACAAAACCTCTGCTGCCCGTGAACTAGCACAAACAATCAACAAATGGGATCTCTTCTTATTAAAAAGCTTCTGCACAGCAAGAGAAACCACCAGCAGTGTGAACAGACAACCCGTAATGTGGGAAAAAATCTTCACCTGCTCTTCCTCAGGCAAAGATCTACTATCTCAAATCTATAAAGAACTTTAAAAGATCAGACCTCCCAAATTTAAGGACCCAGTCCAAAAATGGGCATTTGAAATGAACAGACATTTCTCACACAAAGAAGTAGAAATGACAAATAAATACATGAAAAAATGTTCAATATCACTGGTCATTCGAGAGATGCAAATGAAAACAATGCTGAGATTCCACTTCACTCCAGAAAGAATGGCTGCTATCATGAAATCAACCAATAACAAATGCTGGTTGGGTTGTGGGGAAAGAGGAACCCTGCTCCACTGCTGGTGGGAGTGTAGACTGGTGCAACCACTGTGGAAATCAGTGTGGAGATACCACAAAGAACTAGGACTGGAAGTTCCATTTGACTCTGCTATTCCACTGCTGGGGATCTTCCCCAAAGAATTAAAAGAATCATATCCCAGTGATATATATGCATCCATGTTCATAGCAGCACAGTTTGTGATAGCTAAAACTTGGAAACAGCTCAAATGCCTATCAACTGGAGACTGGATAAAGAAAATGTGGTTTTTTAATAAAATGGAGTACTACTCAGCCATAGAAAATGAGAAATTAGAGACATTTATAGCTAAATGGATGCACATTGAGGCAATATTCTTAAGTGAAATAAATAGGGCACGCATGTATAAATACTGAATAGTTTCTCTGGTGTGAGAAACTGAAAGTGTAAATAAGGACTAAAATGTATAATAGGTAATGTGAAATAGGAAGAAAAGTGGCAAAGGGGAAGGAAGTGGGAGGGGTAGGAGAAAGGAAAGAAAGAAATGGAATTAATATGAGAAAATGGAAAAATAGGAACAAAATCTTTGTAAATAGGGAGGAATGGAGGGTTGAAGGGAGGGCTGGGCAAGGGTGAAAAATAAGAACCAAGAGAGACTATGTAAAGGTGCAAATTTCCAATGATGAATGTCATTATATTGTATCCCTAAAATGTACCAATGATTAGAATGAATAATCAATAATGCATAATAGGAAGAAAAGGTCCAAAGGGGTAGGGGTAGTGGGAGGGGCAGGGGAAAGGAAAGAAGGGAAAGGAAAAATGCTGAGAAATGGAAAAAATGGAAATAAAGTCTTTGTAAATAGGGAAGGGTGGAGGGCGTGAAGGGAGGGCTAGGAATGGGGAAAAAATAAGAACCAAGATGCATTATATAAAGGTACAATTCCCAATGAGAAATGTAATTGTGTTGTATACCTACAATGTACCAATAAAAGAATTCAAATTAAAAAAATAAAGTAAAATTAAATAAAATTTCTGTCTCAAGATGAAAAAGAAACATACTTTGGGGTTAAAAGAGCTTTGTAGTTCTGCCTATATTACCAGCAGTAGGTCTGCATTTTAGACAGAGGACTTAGGTTTGTGCTCATGCCTCTAACACTAAAGAGCTTAAAGCCTCTGAGGAAGTTATTCTTGCTGGTGGGGCTGCAGTTGCTTTATGTTGGACTAGATCCTCTGTCAGTGTTACTGTTGCCCTGATTTATCTTGTGATTCTGTGATCACAGCTACTGAGGACAACATTGTATCTCTTTTCCCACAGTACCCAACAGTTAGCACTCAGTAAGTACTGTATTGTTCATTGCAGGTCTAAATGAATACATGAAATATTTGATATCATTTTCAAGACGAGTAAATTTAGTCCAAACGATGGTAAATAAGGTGTCTATGTTCCCACCATGAGTAGGGAAAGAACTGGGATGGGGAAACTGGATCTTTCTGCTCATGAATAATAAAAAGCATCAAACATTGAACACAGAGGAAAATGTGCCAAATGCAAATTCCTAGTCACTACTTTTGTCCAGTTGTTGAAAAACTTATTTTTGTTATAGTAATTTATATATAAAAAACTCCACTCTATTTTTAATGTGCAATTCTGTAATTTTGAAAACAGCCAGATAACCATAACCTAAATCAAGACACAGGTCAATTCCTTCAAAATTATGCATGTATTAGGTACTATTATTTGTCCCATAAACTGATATTCATTATTTTTCAGAGATTTTGTTCTGTTTGATTTCGCACAGTTTCTTCTACAATGTCCAATATCTTTCAGTGACAGTATATGTATTTTCCTTAGCTATTTTGTTTATAACACTTAAAAGCTTAATTGATATTTATTTCATATATTCTCTGTCTCTCCCTAACTTGCTCCAGTATCCTTCTGATTTCTTGAACATAGACCTTTCAGTTAAAATTGCTTGAATATACTTGGTACTAATTCTATCACTTTTACTATTTCTAGATCAATTTGGATGAGTTTTTCTCCATTGTTCATTGTGGGTCACAGGTTCCTGTTTTTTACAAGTCTGATAATTTTTTTTATTGTATCCTAAATGCTTTCGATTTTATCTGGCTGGGAGTTGGACGTTCTTTTAGTTTTAAAAATATCCATGAACTCTATTCTAGAATCTAGATGAGTTAGTTGAAAATTCTTGTATCTTTTTGAGGTTTACTTTTACTCTTTGTAATGTGGAATCAGAGGGCCTTTAATCTGGGGCTGATTTTTCACCACCATTTAGGCCATAGCCTCCTGAGCACTATGCCTTGTACCTTGTGTGTTACGTGGTTTGTGTGTTGCAGCTGATGGGAACGGGACCTATCTCAGACCTGTGTGATCTCCAGGGATCATTTCGTCTGTTCCTTCCGTGCAGTTCTCGTCACATGCACAAGCTTGTTAGTAAATGCATCTCGGGAGTGAGCATTTTCCACCCCCGCCCCCACCCCTTTCTCGCTGGTCCTCCAGGCTGCAAACTCCAAAGCCTGCTCTTTACCTCAGGGAGAGCTCTGACTCTGCTTGGTTTCCTCCTCCTGCCAGAAGGTGGAAGGCAGAAGGCATGGAAGTGCTCTCCAGGGAGTAAGCTGGGCAATAGTAGTATCTCACTGTCTTCATTTTTCCAGTCTCGGAAACCACTGTCCTGAACTGGAGCTTGTTATCTAATGTCTGGTAGACATTTTTCATCTATTTTCTAGTTGTTAATTTCTTTAAGAATCGGGAGTGAGGTAGGGAAAGAATACAAATCATGTCCCCTTAGTCGAGCTTCGCAAGAAGCAGGCCATAGATCCTTTTTTTAAAAATGTGCCACCCTCTCATTCAGCCACTTTAAGCTATTTCTTTGAATAGCTTCTTCCTTTGTCTTTTAACAATGCCCAATGCAGAGTTCCTTCTTATCACACTGTCTCCAGTTCCAAATAAATTGGAAATGGAAATAACTGTTATTTTACTTCAGGGAATGACATGGGTAATTCACTTTTGCAATTAATCTGTGTTGCTTATACATTGCCGTATCAGCTACTACTTGGGTTTACTACTGATTTCTGGTCCAAATGCACAGCTCCACAACGGTTGCTGTCCAATCTCGGGGGATGGCTGCATCCTGGTATTTAAATTCACTTCTTACTACACCTAGCATCTCCAAGGTCTTTATATTGTTTACATTCATTTGTATTCATTCAAAAACTATGTGGAGAACTCATTTCCTGTTTCCTGCCTTAGGAAGGGCAAGAGTGGTAAGCAAAGAAGCCATCGCACCTGGCCTCATGAACGTGACCATGTTACCAAAGTCATTGATAATAACCAAACCTTCATTTATATATTTGTAAGAATACAGCTGCAACTGCTTTTGTTTCTTGCAATATTATAGACTATCTGGGTTGAAAATATTCTTCTGTTTCTGAAAACTTAAAAATACTAAATAAAATTGTTTTCAAATACTTTTTAAAATTTTACAGCGAAACAGCTGATCAGGTAGGAAGAAGAGTTTCAGAGCCTAGGTTTTAAAAAGGTGTAATTGTTTCAAAACAAGCTAAAAGGTGCACCAAGATCTGTATCCCTGGGATCCCAAGGGCCAGTTTTCAACAGGCAACAAATGAGAGAGGAACACAAACAAACCTTTAGGTGGAAAGATTAGGTTAGAAAATCTTACAAAGTGCTGGGACCCTAAAGAATGAGGCTACAAGGAGGTGGACCAGCCAGGCTTTTCCCCCAGAAGGGGTTGTTATGGCTTCAGTTTCAGCTGTGGGTGGAGCAGAAGTCTCCCCTGAGAGTTCAGTACTGCTGCCTTCAATCATCTCATATGTGGGCTTTGATTAAAATGTAAGACCAAAGGTCCCCAGGCTAGAAATTTAAACTATTGCTGACAGTTTATAGGAAAAAAAATGCAAACAGCTCTAACATATAGCAAGATAGTAAACCTCCATCAGAATAAAAGTATACTGAGGTAAAACTCTGCAGGTACTGAATTGGCAGAAATACCAGTGTGTCACTTTCTCCATGCTGGTGACATTACTGAGAAACAGACACCTCATAATCCTGTTGTATGGCCAATGCTTTAACCCAGTGGAGGAGAAGAGCTAGTAAAATTATATGTGTATTTATCCTTCCACATGTCAAACTCATTCCTAGGAAACCATCCCAAAGATATGGTGAAAAAAATACAAGTTGTTACCAACATGTGGCTAAAAATTGAAGCTGTGTAATAGCAGAATACTTACTACAAATAATAGCAAAAGACAATATAAGTAAAAAGATTGCTATATGCTATTCATAAGATACATAAGAATGTAAGATGAGTGAAAGTAAAATAATAGAATAAGTCAGGAAAATACTGAAAATAGAAGATGTAAACACATGAATATTAGACAAAATAGAGTTTCATACAAAAATATTATAAGATAAAAAGATCATAGCATATTGTAATTAATCTCACCAGGAAGATATACCATTTCCAACTTTGTATATAACTAATACAATTGTGTAAGCTATATAAAGCAAAACTTATAGAGAAATTGACAAAGCCAACAGCATAGTAGATTTTTAACAACAGTTCAGTTATTGCTAGATCTACCAAAGAAAAATTATAAGGATTATGACAGAGATAGCTACTTTCCCCTGATATCTGGAGTCCTTTTCCTTCCTTTCAAAAGGCACTTGGCTATTTGGAATAAAGACTACATTTCTCAGCTTCTCTGCCACTCACGTGTGGTCATCCGACCCATTTCTTGCTAAAAAAGAAAGTATATGAGTGGCTCGTGCACCTTCTAGATTATGACCTTAATAGGAAATGGTGAGCTGTTTGGTCTCTTTTGTCTTCCTTTCAACTGGCTGGAATGAAAATGTGACAAGAAGAAATGGGGATGGTCTGTGAGAAGGAAGCAGGTGTTTAAGGCTGTGTTACTTTTCTTGTTGCTGAGACAAAATACTCAAAAACCAAAGTTAAAGGAGAAAAGGTTTACTTTGGCTCACAGTATGTAGAGGTTTCAGTCCATAGTTGGCTGGCTTCAGAGCATTGTGGCATGGTGGAGAGGCATCACAGAGGAGAAACAGTTCATGGCAGGCAGGAGAAAGCAAGCAAGCAAACCAACCAGCAAAAGTAGCAGCTTCTTTCTGTCCTTCTTATACTCTATCCAGGCTACGCATCCGAGGGTGGATGCCAAACCAATCAGTAGACTGATTTAGTAATCCCACACCCTTAATCTCAGCATTATAAACCAACACCTCTGGAAAAACCCCCACTTATGATCACATGAGGCTTTGGGGGGAACATCTAGAAACAAGCTGTAACAAGGTGTCTAGAAAGAGTGTAAATCCCAGACAGTACAAACACCTTGGATTGCTTATGTAAAAACTGTTAAGTGAGGCTGGGGATTTAGCTCAGTGGTTCTACCACCTGCTTCACAAGCACAAGGTCCTGAGTTCGATCCCCAGTACCCAAAAAACCAAAAAACAAAAAACTGTTAAGTGAAAAGGTTTAAGCCACTGTTAATCTTTGAACAGCATTTATATCATGATGAATGCACATTAAGACCCTGGAAGAGGAACTTCAGGAGCAGAATCTTGGTGGCACATGCTGGGAAGGTGCCCTACAGCCTCTGAGAATGCAGATATAGCAGGCTGGAGTAAGCCTGGGGATTTGTGAACAATCCTCCAGTAAGTTTATCTCTCCTGGGATATTTGGCAACTTTTCCACAAGCTAACACAACTTCTCATTTCCTTTCTTTTGAATGACTTAGGGTGCCTGACAATAAGTCAAAGCAGAATAGTATTGGGAAAACAGAGATCATGAGTAAAACTCCAATACAGAAAATCTCTGCTTAGATTAGTGTTTCTAAAGTGTTCACACTCTACATTAATAACACACTATATGTGTAGCCATTGTTACAGGAGTGGGGGACTCATGGCCAATGATGACCAGCTTTGTGTTCTGCTTATCCTAAACAGGCAAGAAGGAAAACATCTTGGGCACATTTTTAACTTCTTTGTGGCTAACCATTATATCCAGTGCACTGCTTGAATAGTTCTATTTCGGGTAAGATCTGTGGCTATTATCACTCCAACATAGAACTGACCAGAAACAAGCATTCTAAGAAGCCTAGGAAAATTTTCCAAAGAACCCCCAAGACTCACTTGTAAAACTGTGTTTTGTTAACTCCTTAAAGCAATTTCCAAGCCCCAAAGCCTAGATGAGTAGGAATTGTCACAATATGATTTCCTCCCCAAGGAGAGCACATTTTCCAACAACCATTTGGATGTAGTCATGGGCTGGGTAATAGACAGGGAAACATCTTCTCAAGGCAAAACCAGAGGACAAAGTTACTGCCAAAGACAAAACAGCAGCTGCCACATAGGTAAAGCAAGAATTTTTCTTCATTGCCAGAAGAACCCCTGCTCATTCTCATTTAGCTCTTCACAAAAAGTGACTACTGGATGCTGTGAGTGTCTGCTTTTCTTAGTGATAAATTTTACTTTGTTTTAATCACCATCTCATTTGTTATCCACTATTGTATAGGAAGGAAAGGATGGTGAACAAATAAATAGATTTCACTTATGGGTGGCTATGTTCTATAGCCAGACCCGATAGAGTGGATGGAGCATCTCTCAGAAAGCCTACAATTCTGGGTGGGATTTCAGAGGAAGATTGTTGTCCCTAGAGAGGGAATATTGTGTTATCTGTGGTAGAAAATGCTAATTTCCTAAATAATGTCCCCTAAAAGTACCATGTTCAGAGATGGAGCCTGGCCAGAAGAGATGAATCATTGGTGGTAAGACTTGGAATATTCTTTTCCGTGGTTCCTCCTTTCTTTTTGCTTCCTGGCTACCATGCAGTAAGCAGCTTTCATCCACCATGCCATTCTACCATGTGGTTTTTGCCTTGAGACCAGGCAACCATGGACTGCATCCACTGAAACTGAAACTGTGAACCAAAACAAATCTCTTCTCCTTTAAGTTGAAGGTGTTGAGTATTTTGTGCCAGCAATGGGAAGCTGAGTAATACAGGAAGTATGCATTGATATACATGGGTAAGTGCACTGGGTTATCATCACAGGAGTGCTTATGCTTGGACAATCTGGAAGAGAGAAAAAGTCTCTCTTATTTAAGTCACAGATCTTTCAGGGCTTGGCATAGGAAATTAGTAATCAGGATGCAACTACAGTTTTGAATAAAAAAACCAAAAAGGAGCAGAGGACATATACAAGAATAGTCATAAAAGCTATCTTTAGAATTGTGAAAAAAAATTAACAATCTAAATATTTACCCAAAATAGAAAGGGTAAATATATTGTGGTAATAGTATATCAGATAATGGAACATGAAACAGTAGATAAAAAGAAATAAGTATTTGAATCAATCATGTGACAAGCATGATGTCAACTAAAAGAAAATCATAAAATATGCACACAAAAATGATTCAACTTATTCAAGCTAATACAAAGTTTTAAATGAGGCAAAACTAAAAGATTTTATCATGTAGTTGTTTATCCATATGCAATCTAAACATTATGTTGGTTAATTTTATGTGTCACTTGACTGTCCCATGGAGTGTCCGGACATCTGGTCAAACATTGTTCTCATAATTTCTCCAAGGATATTCTGAGGTGAGATTAACATTTAAATTGGTAAGGTGAATAAATCATGTTACCCTATACAATGTCAGTGATCTTCATCCCATCCACTGAAGGCCTAAATAGAATAAAAGTGCTGACCATCCCCAGGTTACGAGTTCATTCTTCCTGTCCGGTGGCCTGAAAACTGGCATCAACTTTTTACCTACTTTCAGCTTCAAATGAAACATCAGCTCTTCCTGCATCTCAAGCTTCTGGCCTTCAGAGTGAGATCACATGATCAGCCCTCCTGGGTCTCCAGCCTACAAATTCATCCTGCAGACACCTGGCATTTGCTAGTGTCCATAATTATGTGAGTCAATTATTTATAATATGTTTTTAATATATTTATATATTTCCTTTTGGTCATGTTTCTCTGGAGAGCACTGACTAGTGTGGCCATGTAGAAATTAAAACTAGGATGATTTCTTTTTAAATTAAAGTAGTAGTCTTATCTGTCAGGGACAAAGAAGAAGGTACATTCAGGAAGGGACACACAGGGACTGTGCTGTTCATGACAAGTTGCTTCATCTCATCTAGGGGGTGAACTTCATGAGTGTTCATTTCCTTATCAGACTTTAAAAGGTACTTTGCTTATACATTGTTTTTATTTGTATGGTATTCTTCACTTTTATTTTTAATTAGAAAATTGCAAGTCGAAAGTGCTTTGAAAAGAGAAGTTTAAAATTACAAGGGTGTTTAGGAAGCAGAGTCAAAGATGTCATTTTCTAGTCCCCTCAGGCCTCTGCATCTGCAACTAATGTCATTGTGTTCATTCTTGCACATGAAGGGCTTCCAAATAAGCATGAGTTTGGATCTTTCTACACATGCAATTGACCAGGAAAAGAAGCATTTAGTCGGTCCTTGAAAGTGCCACTAGTTCTGCAGCTCCCAAAGCAAAGTGGAGCATCATTGTGAGCCCTGAAGCACACACTGTCATACCACAACCTCAGACTGGCATCAGAAACACACCCTTTCCTTCAGCTGGTCCCGAGCTTCGTTGGTGAATTCCACTGCAGTTATCTTAGACATGAAAACTCAGTCCCTAAAACGGATGAGTGGTCCAAAGAAACCACACGGACCGTCACTGAAATGAGTGTTAAGAGACGTAAATTCAGTTCAGTTGAAGTTTTTCTGATCTGATGGACTCAGATCTGATCTGAGATTTTCCTGATCTGATCTGGACTATGGAAGGTGAAGCTAGAGGCCCCAGCAACCATGCAGTTTTCCTAGCACTAATCGGTGAGTATGGAAATTCCTGCCCTTCACAGGCAAAGTTGGCAATGAAAGGATGTATTTAATGTGAAGAAACATATTGCTGCACTAGTCTATTTATTAACACAATAAAGAAAATGAGGAAAAAGTCATTTTGTTTTATGTGGCCATTAGAGGAGGTAGTATGTGCTTGAGTGTGGGGGTTCTAAAAGTTACTGACACAGCATGGCAAGATTATCTATCACTTATTAAGTGTCTGTATGTGCCCAGGAAATACTCCAGGCACTTTAGGCCCATTATCTCTTATTGTGACAAATACTCTGTGCTGTGGGCTTTACTATCCCCATTGACAGAGGCAAGTTTATCACCTCTCCTAGACCCAGAAGTGTGTGTGGCATAAGCAAAGAGAATAGAGAGAGCAGCCAGCTCCTTCTTTGGGTATGGGATGTGAGCCCTAAATTGCCACTGGTATGATGCTCTTTTCTCTGACCTCTATTACAAGGGTAACTCCTATCTTACTCTTAAGTAAGTTGTCCAACACCTTCAAGGGTTGGAATTCTCCATTGTTCGTTCCTGCTCCTTGCCTATGTGACTATGTACTGCCTTCTCCCTTCTTCCTGTATTGGTCTTTCCTTTTCATAAGTCTCAGGTCCTGAGGAAGCCTCCTTGGTTGGCTTTCACTTGTTACTTTAAATGCCCCTTCACCTTCGGAGCGAAGCTGTTTGCTAGCTTTTGTACACAACCCCCAAGGATGAGGTGTTGAGGTCTTGCCTTCTTCCTGTCATGTCATTCTGCAGAAACCAATTGAGACAATAAAGCTTAAGCTCATTTTTTGCAGCCGCTCTGGGAGGAGATTATTTGGATGTCAAGTCTACTGTAGGAGGCTCAAAAGAATGCAAAGCTAGTCTTCCTCTATTCATCTTCTGTAAGGTCAGCTAAGCATCTCTCTTCTAGACTCTGCCCTAGTAATGATGGAGGTTAATAATGTCATTATTTCTAGAATGTCACTTGATACTGCAGAATGCCTTTGTGTGAAAGGGAAGAGTCTATATACGAAAGGATAGAGATGGATACTTTGAAAAGAAAGAGAATGTTGACCAATTCAAGAGGGAGGATTTACTCTTGGTTTCTGTGGAAATGGGGACATACCTCAGTTGGCATGGAAGGAAGCAGGATTTTGCTTATATTCTAGGCCACAGGAGAGAGCAGAACATCAGATGCACATATATTAGAGAAGGCTAAGCCCAGAACCCTGCGTTTTGAGGTCCAGAGGAGGTGTCCCTGTCAAGAGATTGTGCACTGTGGCTTCAGAGATGCTGCTGCCTTCAGTTGGGGTGAAATTCAAAGCCAAGAGAGCAGCAGGTCAAATAAATGAAGCATTGAGATTCCTCCTCTACTTCTCTGGTATAGAGATACTCTAGAATTCATGTAAAGGAAAGGAAAGGTTCACAAAAATGTGACTGAAAATAGATAGCCCTGAATCCTTAGATGAGTGCTCAGGTCTTTTTCAGGATTTAGAAATATAATGACATGTTTTGTGTGTGTGTGTTCAGAATTCTGCTGCAAATTTGTATTTCCCAGCTTTTGTCAGTCCATTTACAAACTGGTACTTTCCTTTGCATTAGTTTGGCCAAATTTTGCAATTTTTCAAGGACACCATAGTTTCCTTGACTCTAGACCTTTGTGTTTATCATTATATTTGTTTAAACACTTTGTCTTCTCCCAACACACACACATACCCCACACGCCCTTGACTCACCTGTCTAGCAGGTAGAAAGAAGTTGAGAATGGACCATGTGGCTCCTGCCTGTTCAGTTTCAGTTGTGTGGTTAGCTAGAGATTTGTGCTTGTTTAATTTGGCTATTATTTATACATAGAACACACACACACAGAGAAAGGAATGAAAGTGTTAGCAGAGAATTTTGCACAAAAATATGGTTCTCATCACAACTGAGAAATACTGTGAACCAAAAGACTGTCATTGGTCTTTTATTATAAATCTGATGCATTAGTAAAGGCCTCGAATTGTTCAGCTCTGGTTACATATCCATGAAATAGTCCTCTCCAAGGAGCTACTTCAACCTGTTTTATATAACACATTATAAATTAATTCTTCCTGACAACTAACTAGGGAAATATTTTAATCTTGATAGACAGAATCATGCTCTTCTAAGAAGCCAGTGTAAGTTCTGTTTTGTTATTAGAAATGATTTCATTAAGATTCAGCACTGATTTGCAAACTAATGTTGTTTTGATGTTTTTAATACACTGCATAGTTGCTTGGTTTATCTACTGAATTAGTCCCTCTTTGTAAACATTACACTGGGAGCAATCTTGGGAAATAACAGCAAAATTGTGCCTTGTTTCATGTTTTGATTACCTGTATTATTATTACTTTTCCCCCTGCAAGGCTTTAAAAATTAAATTTTTTTTGAGAATAGAATGAGAGGAAATATTTTCTCTTCTGAGCAGATATATGAAAAGTAAAAATAACACAAATGTTTCCAAAAAGTCAAAGACAACTCTGCCCGTGGGAATTTGTCTTGTCAGAGCATGCAGATTAGGTTGGCTACATTAAAATCAAATAATACATATTTCAGTTGAGGGGATATAGAAAGTAGAATTATATTTCTGTTTTCCACGCATAAAACATTGGCAAATAATTCAGTGGTTGCTGAACAGTTGTTTCTTTTGGTAAGGATTTTGCCGGAGTGTTTTGTTGCTTTTCAAATCTCTTGAGCAGAGTGATAACAGCGATGAGTATTTTGAATTATCTGCTGATACAGTGAAGAACCAGTTGATTCAAGCTCTTTTAGTCATGACAATTCAAATGTATCTCATGCTTTTTTATAAAAAGCTGGATTACACCTGTTTATAAGGCTATAGCTGATGGAAGTACACTTCCCTGGACATAAAAGATAGAGGGGGATCACTAAATTGATTTTTGAAATGTCATTTTCAGAATTGCCCTGGAAAGTCTGCAATCACTCAGTGGCACAGTTTCTCCCCAGCCTGTCCTCTTCATTCTCAACACCAGTTCTATCCAAGGCTGGCAGGCTTTTAGGACTTACCACAGAGAGAAAGTCATTGATTTTCGTATTTTCCTGAATCAATTTGCAAAATAGCTTTGACCATTAAAAACTGAATGTCATGACTATACTTCCCTGAGAATAATGTCAAAAATAAAATGTGTAAGAGGTAGGAGAGACTTCAAAGATACCTTTACTCTAAAGAAACTGGCCTTGGGAGATGACATAATTTGTCAGTTAGGTGGAGGAAAAACCTGACTTGGAACTTAGCACAATATATGGATCTTAGTCAATTTGGGTCGGTCGTTGTTAACAAATTATACCCTGGGTGGTGTCCCACTTCTGGAGGCTGGGAAGTCCACCGTTACTTCCTGTGTCTGGGGTGGGTCTGCTTCCTGTTTTGCAGATGTCCAGCTTTTTTCTATGACTTTGCATAGGGAAGAGAAGAGAAGGGGAGGGGAGAGGAGGGGAGAGGAGGGGAGTGGAAGGGAAAGAAAAAGAAGGCAAGTCTATTTTGTCTTTTAGAAGGATCCAGATCTCACACAAGGGTTCTACTTTTCTGATTTACTTACTTCCCCATCTCCAAATACCATCACACTGAAGATTAGAGTTTCAGCATAAGAATTGGGATGGGGACTTTAGTTCATAGAAATATAGTATAAACTAGGAGTTCAACCCATTCTAAGTGAATTTAATTGAATTGGAATATATTCTCTTAAATTGTAGCTCAGAATAAAGCTTTAGAGATTTTTGAAATGGTTTGAATAGTTATCTCTGTTAAGAAAAAAAGGCTAACATTTCTTGAGTTCATCCTGTGCGCCAGGTACTATGCAAAATTTACATATAAACTATACAACTCAATGAAGTACATTTTTTTCATCTTTCTTTGCCTTTCATGAAGAAGCATTCTGAAAGTGAAAGATCTAGAGAAGGAGAGGCGAAGAGGAATGTGCGTGCATACCACCTGTACGTGTCTTTGTGTGTCTGGGCTGGGATTTGTGCTTGCTTATGTGCGAAGTAAGGGAAAACATGGATGTGGCACTGTGGAACTCCTTCCTGGAAACCTTGCAGTTCATTTATGGTCCTCAAGGACAACACAAGGAAGGTGACTGGAGGAGGACCGAGTCCTAGTAGCAACAGGAGTGGGATTGTTGTTTTCATAAACTGCTGTTCTCCTATCAAGTATAGGAGGGAGAAAGGAAGATGGAAGGAAGTGAACGAAAAGTAGAAATTTCTGCTCAAGGGTCTGCATGAATAGCTTTAACAATTTTGAGTGATTTTTGGCATGCAAGACATATTAGGGCCTAAATTTGGGATTAGGAATTCCTGTGAGTAAAAGCTGAGTACCCAGAAAGATAACTCACTCCTAGGAGTGAATGGTCACTTATAACCTCCTTACTGAAGGTCCAACAGCATGACTATTTTATTCCCTCGTATTGACCCTGACAAAAAATAGGGCATTTAGCATCTTGTTTCTGAAATGTGTCTTTTGTGTTCTCAAGACTCTTGTCAAGTCACAATGACATTGTAAGCAGACAGGACTGGAATGTCTTGATAATTCTCTGGAGGGACACTGCAACCAGTGCACTCTGTAGGAACTGTCTCCTGCCCACATGCTAAGTCAGCTGTTTCCTGGAATGCTGGTCAGACAATGGAATAAAGCAAGCTAATGATGTCACTGATATGTAGTTTAATCTATAAAACTCTCTCTCTGCAATAATGGCATGGAATGGAACCCTGTGGAGTGCTGTGGTCTAGCTGGCCACTACTGGACACTTTGACTTTCCTCTGGCAGTTTACCTGTCCAGCTTGCCTCCACCAAACTCTGGTGATTTCCCTCCTGGTCTACTCTTCCTTGACCTTCTGGTGCTTTACCACCACCATTGGACATCCATGTATCTTCTAGTGGCCTCCTGTACAGCCCCCTGCCACTGGGTTCTAGCCTTCTCTACTAGTAGGTCTTAAAGAACCCTACCCTTTACTGTTAATGCCTTAAAAATTTTATCTCTCACCAGCCATCTATAGGTTTTTTTCTTCGATCTCTCAGCAACCTTCCCCACTGTCCCACCACATCTGGACTGTGAACACAATATACCTTAATTGAACTTTAATCTGAAAATAACACAGGAAGATTTTAAGTTTCAAAGGAAACAGAAAAAAAGTCTCTTTTGCTGACAACCTTTGAAATAATATTGTATAGAGTGAAGCAAAACAATTGCCACTGTTTGTTTTATTGGGATCCTGTAATACTGTCTGACTGAGTCTAATCCTCAGTAGTAATGTTGGACAGTAGATAGGAGTGCAGAACATAGCACTAAATACTTAAGATCCCAAACCTGCCCCTACAATATATTACTTGTGTTTTTTTAGCAAGCAATTTTATCTCTATGTCTAAATTCCTGTACTGAAAGAATGAGAGGGGGTAGTAAAATAGTATGGACTCATGAATTGTTGGGTTGGGTGACTTAACATGCTTTATATACTTGATTAAAACCTGATTGGCAGTATTATAGAATAGTTAGAATTAACCATTCTTCAAAGTTTTTTCTAGAATCTGCATATCATGGAAGTGCTTACTAACACAGCAAATTGAGTTAATAAGAAAGAAAACTCTAACTGCTTTTCTTTTGTCATTGCTACTGCTCCACCTCCATTAAACACATTTGACATTTTGTTTCTTGAAAATGTCCCCAAGGGGGAAGTGTGATGGTTGTGTTATTTTTCTCAATTTCTCTATACCTCTCCCAGTGAGTAGCATGCTTTACCATCAGCATCAAGTTTGCTTATGTGATGTGTCTTGGACAAGAAACGTGACATATGCAATTTCCAAATGGAAACTGTAAAGGTCATTTCATGATTGTGGTATTACTCTTTTTCCTTCTGCCATGAGATGAGATAAGAGGCAGCTCTGGCAACACAGATCTACTACTGAAGAAGACATTAATTAGTGCCATATTCTGCAACTGATAGAACCAAAGGCAAGAAACAAACCTTGGTGTTATAAGCCCACTGAGAGTCTGGAGTCATGAATTAGTGCAGCCTAATTTGCCTAAGGTTACTGATACACAAGGAAGGTTGGGGAAGAATGTTAGTTGGATTAGAGGCAAAAACTTGCTAGCTAGAGGAAGGAGAAGTAGTGTAAGGCAGTGAAACAGTGTTTTATTTCCAGGGAATCACACTTATTTCTTCTAACCCTGCCATTTTTCTGCCCAGGATAGAGGAAATTAAGCAGATGGACGTATTTAGTTAAAAAGAAAGGTTAATCACATGAGCTTGGGTCCTCCACGAAGATGCCTCATCTCCAAAGGGGCTCAGTTGTCTTACCCACACGGGCTCACGGACCCAAAGCGGAAGGAACTCCCTGAAAGGTTTGGATGGTGTAGCACCTGAACCTGTTAATGGTGGACCAGGGATCTTAGAAATGACTGAGACTGAATTTCTCACCATCCAGAGACACTAGAATCTTAACAGAGAGGCGCGAACTAACAAAAACTATCCTGCAACTAGCAGCTGTGAGTCACTGGCTGCAAAGCTTGATTCCAGAAACTTCATTTCATTTTAAGAGCTCCTTTCAAAAGCATGATTAGTTCTTAAACTGTAAGCAAATATATTCCTTAGTGTTGAAACAGTAACTGAATTATGGATCATTGTAGCACAGTTCCTGTGATGATGAACTTCTATCATGGCAATTTATTACTTATGAGTAACAATTATTATTTTACTTGCTGATATCTTTATTTTCTCCACTTTCTTTAGAACTGTTTGGATTGTTGATTTTTGTCCAACCAAATTTCCCAGCCCCAGGCTCATTTTTAACTTCTTAACTTGCATTTTTAACATCCTTTAGCTTCTTTTCCTATTAAAATAACCCCAAGTTCATTTATTCTATGAAAAACTTTAATAGCAGAGTAGCAAAGCAGAGTAATCAGATTGGCAAGAGCCAGTGACCATCAGAATGGAAATATGCTATTATTTTTTCCATCTCATTTCTCTGATCTTACTAAATAAAACTTTTTTTGACCCAGTTTTCTCCTGAAAGCCATTGTACCATTTCTCTAACTTTCCTTTATACCTAAACGTCTTTTAAAATGTGTCCATTCTGTTTTCAAGTCTCTCACTTCTCTCTCTTAGTCTTTCTCTCTCTCTCTATATATATATATACATGATAAAGTTACATATATATACATGATATATGCATATATAATATATACATGATAAAGTTACAGTGTTGAATATATTATATTCAACATATAATACATATATATTCAATATATAATATATATTATTCAATTTATATTATATATTATATATTATATATATATTCAACATTGTAACTTTATCATGTATACAGCTTGCAGGCCTTCCTCCTGGCCCATGCTGTCCAGAAAACTGAAAACCATCCAGCACAAATTAGCAGGAGAGGTGGATGCAAGACATGGGGAAGTTGTGGTGGCTACAGTGACCTGATAGGGATGTGCTTTCCCCAAAGAAGTCTCTATTCAGACATCCAGTTTGTGCCAGGCTACAATCTGGGCAGAGGGCTGAAAAATATTCTCATTCTTCAGGAGATGCTGAAAATCTGAATGAAGATTCTGGATTTGAAAATGATATTATAGACTAAATGCTTGTGTACTCCCTCACCAATTCATATGGGAAGGCTTGAACCTCCACATGACTGTTTGTGAAAATGGGACCTTTGGGGAAGGGATTGGTGTTGGATTAGGGTTTGAGGGTGATGCCCACATGGTGGGATGTGCAGCCTTATAAGAGGAAGAGAGTGATCTATTGTGCCCTCCTTGCACACTTGCACTGAGGAAACGCTATGTCTCACTTCTGTCCTAATCTCACTCCTTTACTTAACTGCATGCAACCTGCTCTTAACAAAAATCCCCAGTGGCCTCCACAATGGTGAGCCCACTAAGGAACTCTCAGTCTTCATCTGCAGTGACTATCACCAACACCTGGCAGGTGATCTGCCTCCTGGAAACTCTTCTTAGTTGGCTCCCTGTTAACGCCTTCCCTTGCTTTTCTTTGTGCCTTCCAGGCTGCTGCTTCCCAGGCTCTCTAACAAGTTCTTCTTCCACTTCTCTTGTTGCAGTGCTGTACTACTCACTCCTTGGATCTTTTCTCATCTCTACATTTTTCTTTTCCACTTTTTTGTGATCTCCTTCAGATATATAATTTCAGATAAGCTCTTCAAGCTGATGATTCCAAAATATTTATCTTCAATCTCAATTTCTCCCAGATTCACATATTCAACCACTTTCTCAAGATTTTCTAGTAGATGTATCGCAAACATCTCAACTTTATTCAGAATCAATATGTTGGTCTTCACCCATGAAATTGTTCTATTCATATGCTTACTCATATGAGTAAATTTGTTCTACTCCTATCCTTTCTGATAACTCACACCAACTACCTTTAGGCTCCCTTCAACACCCCTCTGCCCTAGCTTCTATCCAATCCATCAGGACTTTCTGGTGGTTCTACCTTTAAAAAATGTCAAGAACATAACCACAGCTTATCACCAGGGTGGTACAATCAGAACATCACTATAGCCTCATAAGTGGTCTGGTCTCCCTGCTTTCACTTTTACTATTTCTTATGCATAGTCCATTATCAACAGAGCAACTGGAATGTCTATGCTAAACTTGGAACAGATTCCCTCACTCTTTGCTTAACATCTCATAGTGGCCTTCATTTATCTCCGAAGTTAGTTCACAGTGCTTTCAATGTACAGCAAGTCCTAAATGTGCTCCCTTATCTCCCTGGCTCATTTTCTTACTCATTCCACCTAGCCAATTTGTGCTCTTCACTGATTTTAAAATGTATCAGGCATATTCCTGCCCTTGGGCCTTTGCATGTGCCATTGTAATTGCCTAGAAATCTTTCTCACCAATTATCTACCTAGTTCATGCCATATTTCCTTCAAATCATTGCTCAAATGTGTTCTCACAGGTGCTCATTGAATTCCATAAATCAAGACACCTCTGGCAGATGTCCTAACTCTTTCTGGCACTCCTGGTTTCCTTTAACCCTTTGTCTTAGCCAAAGTACTTATCCCATTCTGACATTCCATAACAAGTCTCACTTATTTTTTTCTGTTCCCTTAGGACACAAAGGCCACACATTTTATATTAATTTATTGAAGATCTAGAATAGTAAGGTAGGTATCAGATGCTCAATGAACATTTGTTCAGTGGATTAATAGATGAATGAATGGTATGCAGGACAGTGTGCTGATGGTCACAGGCCAGAATTTAAGGCACTCATTTCACATGTGAGGGGTAGGTCTGACCTGGATATGCTGGCTTCCCTATGGCTGGATCAAGCACTTGCATTACCCTGAGGGTGACTGTCTCTCGAACTATTGTACTATAGATGTCTCACTTCCCTGGTCTCAGCCCTAGCTGAGGGTGATAAAGTCTGTTCCTTAAACAGAGAAGATGGTAACAGAGAAACAGTAGCACTTACCTGAGTGAATTTTGTATTGTATCCTCCATAAATCTAGGCACATTTTTTTCCTTGTTTTCATAGAGTGCTCTTCTGATCAGAATAGAAATAAAGGGGGAGAAAATTCATTTTCTTCTGGGAAATCCAAGTGCCTTCATGAAGGAAATACTGATTACCAAGTTTTTTTAAAGGTTATTTGATTTTACAGTAAAAAATTTTGAAACTGTACATTAATGTTTGGAAAACAATAGAATATAATTATTTACTCTACTTGCTGTTAGACTTAATATTCAGTTCAGTTCAATTTAATTATTAATACCTCACTTCTCAAATATTCAAAGGTCATCTAGTTGTCTGGGAAACTCTATCTAAGCTTCCTGAGTTAATATTCAGACTTGGCGAGAAGCAGCAAGCTATAGGCATATCATTCATACATCAAAAAACTACAATGGATCTCTAGCTGACTTGAACTCTTTTATATTCAGAGTATAATAGTACTGTCTGCTTAGGTTTTAATATTAAATTCACCAGAAAGCTCCCCCCCACCAAAAAAAAGATCCATTGTATGACCTAGTAGTTCAACTCTGTCTAAAAATGCTGATCTCTACTTTTTGGTATAAAGGTTTCCAAGGAGAGAAGCAAACACCTTAGGTTTTTATTTATTTTTGCTTGTTACCTGCTGGTGTAGTAATTGCAGTAGAGATCTAGAACTTTAACACACAAAGCTCCTTCCTTTTACCAAATTAAAAATCTTCTGTTTGCTCTCATGTGCATCACTTTACTTTCATTGAAGTGCAGACTGAAATTGACATTGAAGGTGCCATAGGACCATAATAAATATTAATTATAATGACAATAATCCATGACTAGGGGGTTGTATGGGAGGAAGCCCAGTGGCTTCTCTTTAGGACACTCTCATTAAAAGAAATCTGTCCCTGCCCTTCTTGTGGCCACAATTCAACTCAATCTGCTCTGACACTTGTCAATGTTATGACTTTGGACACATTGACTTGATGACCCTACATGTCAGTTTTTTTCATCTATAATATGGAGCTCTTCACACTAGATCCACCTAGAATTTAGTTCAGTGCTTAGCACAGTGTAAATCTACTTGTCTCTTCAAAGGGGTGGGTCCCAGAATCCACTCAGTTACCCAAATCTGCGGATGTTCGATTTCTTTACATAACATGGTATAGTATTTTTACATAATCTATGTATTGAAATCTTCTCTATTTACTTATAGTAACTAATACAACACAAATGAGATGTAAATAGTTGTTATACTGTATTGCTTAGGGGAAAATGACATTTAAAAAAACTATGGGGGGCCAGGGCTTTAGCTCAGTGGCACTGTGCCTGCCTCGCAAGCACAAGGTCCTGAGTTTGATCCCTGGTAATAAAAACAACAACAACAACAAAAAACTTCTATGCATGTTCAGTACAGACGTGATTTATATCTGCCTAGTATCTTCATAATTCATTGAATCTGTAGGTACAGAACCTATGGATAGAGAGGGATAACTATGCTCAATAATACTACCAATTACTATTATTTTTTAATGGTACAATAGAACAGCCGCTTCCCAGTTATGGTAAAGAAAAATCTAAAATTCTAGTATGTGCTAAAAATGTGTTGGCCTCTACCTAGTTTGGGATTGCCTGACAGTAGATTCTGAAGCAGACTTAGATGCAAGCAGTTGATTTTAGAAAGTAATATCAGGAAGTGTGGAAAGGAAGTGGGGAGTTTGGCAGAGAAGGGGTGGAAAGCCCATGAAGGTATATTCACATTACAGACATGTGCAGAAGCCAGCTTGTACCAACTAGTGGAAGCCAACACTTAAAATTTCAATTTTGTAAGCCAGTTGTTAAGCACAGCCATTGATGAAAATTAAATTGCAAGTATGCATCACTTAACAATAGGGATACATTCTGAGAAAGCATCATTAGGTGATTGTATCACTATGTGGACACCATAGAGTGAACTTACACAAACATGGATAATGTAGCCCAGCTAGACCTTCACACATCTGTTTGTTTCCAGTCCAGGTCCTTAGAAGCCACTACATATTTTGTATAAGCCCTTCTGAAATTTTTGTTAGTCTTGTTGTCTTTAATGAAGCATATCCTCCAATGGCTTCTGTCACTTTGTTCTTGTTCCTCAAGATCATAGATATGGCAAAGTGGAAACGACTGGCTAGTGGGTAATACCCATCAATCATTTTCCACCTTTCTATTTAATCACTTTTAATTTTGTTTCCACTTCCATCATGTACCATAGATGTTTACTGGCAACATTTGGGGTAAATTTGGTACACTTTGGGGCCGTGATGAGCAAAAGGACAGGAGAGTAAATCAAGCATAAGACAATATGATGAAAATAAGTTACAGTCAACCCAAAACATTTGAGGCTGCTGTGGGTGTAACACTGCATACTTCTTTACAGAACACTTTTAGACACATATAAATAGAAAACACATACTCTAAAACAATGATAAAAGTATAGCATAGTGAATGCATAAACCCACGTACTATGCTCTTGTTCTCATTATCCAGTATTATGCATCTCACGTAATTATGCATTCTATACTTTCACAGGGCTAGCAGCATGGCAGGTGTGTTTACACCAACATCTCCACAAACATGCAAGTAATGCTTTATGCCATGACAGCACCAGGCAATAGACTCCTTCTAATCTTATGGGGCAACCATGGTATATGCCATCTATCATGGATAGAAACATCATAATGCAGTGTACACTTATACATAAACTTTCCACTAAATTGTGCTTTAAAAGCAAAGATATTCATCATTACTTCTAGTTGTTTCACTAGTATCTATCATCACCAAGCCATTTATCACTATTGTAATTGCATAGTCAAAATACAATGGCTCACTACTGTACATATTCCCAATTTAACATTCAGCAATGTCATACTAGTAGCTTCAAACCAGCCATGGAATTGCTTAGTGAACATCATTAATTAGGAGATTTTTCCAGAATCAGCTGTTGAACATTTACCAGCACCCCACTGGTCAATGGAGGGTTACTTCAATTGAATTTCAACACAATCCATATGGAAGCCCTCTGGGATGCAATGGAACATGACCAGTCATGGTTTACTGAGTTGTAAGGAAGCCTGGGTAAGGTGTTCCTCATCAGAGAAGTTTGCCTCAGTGTGAATGACCTAGGTGCCTTCTTGTGGCTAGAAAGCAGCCAGAAGCAGAGTCCAGGACACTGTGGAAGGTACTACAATGTATGCTATAGGGGAGCATACACAATAATAGTCAAAACAAATTTTCAAAGCTTTATTTTGAACTGCTTTTGTACGTCTTACATAAGCATAGTAGAATCATTAAAATCTAAAAATTAACATTGGTACAAGCAAGTAATTAAGCCATATATCATATACCAATTTCAATGGGTTTTTTTAATGGTTTATTTTCCAATTTCACATTGCAATCAACTGTTATTTCTCCTTAATTTTACCCAGTTATAAAAGTTCCTCATTCTTTCCTTGTGTTCTGTGATTTTGGCATTTGTACTAATCATATTTACAGAGATAGTGATTTTACAATGAAACAATCAGATGATCCCCCTGGGGACACTTAATTTTATGTGTCAACTTGACTGGACCCCAGGAGGCTCACATGCTTGGTCAAACACTGGAGTGATCGAGGATAATTCAGGATGAGGTTAGCACTGGAATTGATAGGCAGCATAAAGCTGCCTGTTGCTCTCAGTGTGGACAGACCTCATCAGTTGGGTGAAAGCCTAAGTAGAATTTTAAAATCTGATAAGAGGAACTGCTTCTCCCTCTCTTTCTCCTAGCTGAGACACTGATTTTCACCCACTTTTTGTCTCCAACTAAAACACTGGCCCTGGTACTGCCAACTTCTAGCCTGGGATTTATACCACTGAGTCTCTTGGTTCTCAGGCCTTTGGACTTTGATTGAAACTGCCCTGTGTTTCCAGCTGGCCAACTGCAGATCTGGGGACTTGTTGACCTCACCAAATATGTGAACCAATTTCACATTTTCTCTCTTCGCTCCTTAACTCCAGCATTTTCTCTCTGCTTAGCTCCGTTCATCTAGAGAACACTAATATATACCCTAATTAATTGATCGAGGTTAATATCACTAGTAATCAAGCATAGTGACATCATGAAACTCGACATGATGTACTAAAAGGACACAAATATTATTTCTATGGTATTTTTTCCAAAGCTACGTAACCTCATCTAAATCATGAGTACATCACATAAACTCAAATGGACTTTTCTCTGATGTTCAAATTATGTCTGTGAGCCAGAAATCCAGCTTTCTTCTGGGATCTTTCATCTCCCGCCCTCCCCACAACATTCAGGAATGATTATCCTGGCTCGGGTGTTAAGTCTTCTCTCTTCTGTTGACAAAAGTGTGCCAGTATGGAGATGGATCCTTTAAAGTCCATCTCTGTAACTGCTGTCTCTGGACAGTCTCATGTGTTCATCCTTCTTGTTCTCTCTGGTGTTATACCCAGTCTCAGGGGCTTAGGTTGGAGTAGGTCTTGGCTCCTCATTCTACCCATCACCAACAAATCATTCCAGTTCAAATTCCTTGGTGTTCTTTTCCTAAAGTCACACCCTGAGTGACAGGGTAAACAGGAACAGAGGAGACCCAGACCCTGAATCAGGACCAGGGCTTACTCTATCAGTGAGGACCCTGCTATGAGTTCCAGCTCATCAAACTACACTTCCTCTTTCTAGATGATGAGTTCAATCTGGAAGTGGAGTGGCTTGTTCATTGCTGACACCTGATCTTCATCGCAATCATTCTACCAGACATCTCCTAATATCCTGATGGTTTTGACATTTCAAAGAGATATAACTCAGTGTACTCTCTTTCCTCATCAAAAAGAGAAAATAAAATTCTTGTGAACACAAATAGATGGAAGCAAGGAAAAGACCGCTCACTCATCAAAGGAAGTATGTATCAGGCTTTTGCCAAGCCAAAAAAAATCCTGGAAAATTCTAGACTCTTTCAAGTAGTGCTTCAGATGAAAAAGAAACAAACCTACTGATGACTTTATGAAGAGGATACAGTTACACTATTATTCCAACTTTTGTAAAATTAATACTTTAATTTTGGCCTGGCTGGCCATCAGAAAATGAATAGCTAAAACACAGTATTCTGTTTTCTGCAGAAACTAGTTGTAGTAGGTATGTATTTTGCCATAAACCTAGGCTGAGAGGATGCTCTGGCATTATATTAAAATGTTCTTAAAAATGTCTCACTATATCATACTATGGAACCTGTTGGATGAATTTACCTTAATTTTTTTAATAGTACTAGGGATTGAACCCAGGACTTCATGCATGCTTGACAAGTGAAATACCAGTGATCCATGTCCCCGATCTTTTAAAATTTTATATTTTTCTTTTAGAACAGGGTCTCACTATGTTGCCCAGGGCTGGATGTGAACTTACAATCCTCCTGCCTCAGCCTCCTGAGTAGATGGGATTATAGGCATGTGCCAACTACCTTAAACTTTAATGGAAACAGCTTTTGAGGTCTTTTGTTGTCACCATCTCATGGGGACACAAGATATCAATTTTTAAATGGTAGTGTTTTTTCCTCACTTGTCACTATGATGGTCACAATAGAGTTGTTTTCCATATTCAGAAAACATACAAGGTTTCACTATTTATGTTTTTCATGTTAAACTTGAGCCAATTCTATCATATTTTTCCTGCTAATATTTCCCTCCGCCCTAATTTCTTAGATCATATGTTTTACTTATTATGTTGTGTGTATTTTTGGAAATCACCTAAATGGGTTTTAAAATAAAAAGATTATAGAAAAATATATGAATAGCTCATAACCTTATTTTTGGCTTTAAACTTCCCCATCTTCTCTGAGTTCCTATCTTAGAAATAGCTCGATTTGTGATGACTGCCCTCTGTGACCAAGAGTATTTCTTCTTTTCCTCTTTCCTTTTAGTTAATACTTTTCAGAATAATAAATGAGTTTTCTGACATCCTCTAGAAGTGGAAAATTAACTTTTTTAGTATGATGAACTCATGGTTTAAATAAATAGATTTTGTTCCACTGCAATTATTTGATTGGTGCTCAAGTGGTGTTTCGACAAAGGAAACATGTTCCAGGTGGTTCTTGAATCTTTTTGCCATGAGCCCTGTAGTTTTTGACAGAATCCTTGTTCTCCACTGTGGAGAACAGTGGAATCCGCATTTTAAGACATTCTAATCTGTTTCCGTGGGTGTTATGGTTTAGATCTGGAATTTTCCCCATAATCCTCATAGGCTCAGAGGTAGGGCTTTTGGATTGGATCATGGGGATGCTATAATTGATGTGAAGTTAGGAGGTGGGGCGTGGTTGAAAGAGGCAGGTCACTGGGGCATGACCAGGAAAGGTAGATCTCTCTCCACAGCTCTTCCCTTTGCTCTTTGCTTCCTGGCCACCATGATGTGAGCAGCTTTTTCCACCAGGCTCTCCCATCATGCTGTTTTCCCTCGGAGCTGACTAATCATACAGGAACTCTAACCTCTGGAACTGTGAGCCAAAATAAACCTCTCCTCTTTTAAGTTGCCAATGTTGAGTATTTTGTTTTAGCAGTGAGAAAAAAGTGACTAAGACAATGGGGAAGACAGAGACTGGATTATTTCTTGAGATCATACTAATACTTCCAATTCAAATTCAAGATTGAAATTTTACTTAACATTTTCGTTGTATATTTGTATTTATTTTACACTAAGAATTTTGATTCTAAAGGTTATAGTGGATAATAAAATGTAAATATCATACAATTTCTAATTTGTTTTGCTTGTACAGAATAGTTTCAACCCAGGAATACCATTACCACCAATATAATTACTGAATGGGTGAAAAATAAAATAATATACTTTTGTGTGGTCTCCTACTTTTTCTCTTTGGCCAAAGTACCAGTTGAACACCAATGAAACAAACTGCAAGAAACTGAAACCTATCAATATATTAAACCATGAGTTCATGATACTAAAAATGTTAATTGTTCACTGTTGGACAATGCCAGAACACCCAACTATTATTTTGAAAACTAGTAAGTAAAAATAAAGGAAAATAATGATAATGATCACAAGGAAATCATTGCATCATGTGTAAATTCACAAATATTACTGCACAAATCACTTGTGTGTCTTTCTGGAGTTCTTTCTTTGTTTACAGGGGTGTTCTTCCACTCTTTATTGCCTCTTTTAATAACAATTTTACAGGGATTGGGCCTTGATACATTCTCTTTACCTTGTTTAGTTGAAGTGAGTTTTCCTGAAGAGATGCTCAGAGCTTCCCTAACTTCCCATTGTAGAGCTGAGATTTTCCATCTGTTAATTTTGTGAAGCTTTCAATAATATAGAGGCTTCTCTTTCTGAAATCCTCTGACTGGCCTTCACATCCCATCTTCCTTCACTTCTTTGCAAGCCACATTAGATTAGAAACCCTGGAAGGAAAATACCTGGCTTTGTCTTAATTATCAACATAAATTCCAGTTTAAGATGCTTGTCCTTGGACCTTTCAGTAAAGCCCTTATTTCAGTTGCCTCCTGGCTTCCTTCTGCTTCCTGCTGCACAAATGCAGGCCATATACCACTGATATATATTTTTTCTCCACTCAGTCACATTTTCAGGTTCACAGAAATACTTTGTCACCTAATTTCATTGAAGATGCTGATCATGGTACCAGTTTGTGTTGTCACAAGGGAGTTCAGGGAGACTTAAAACTTTGCTACTACTGCAGCATTTCCCATTTGATCAGCAGCGAATTTTGTCTCCCTAGTTGCAACACAAAATTCCAGTGGTGTCTCTTCCATGTACAGTTCCAACCGAGAGATTCTGACATGTACATAAAACTGCCTACTGAACTCTGCTGTTGGATTCGCCACAACCTTCTCAAAATCATTGTTAGCCTCTCCAAACATGTTTTCATCTGTGTTCCCTACTATGTTTCTGCCCTGGAAACTTTAATATTATCCTTGAAATCTCCTTTTCTATTAGTCAAAAAAAAAATCACTTGCCAAATCCTGTTGTTTCTGTTAAATATATCTACTTCTCTCCATCCCGATATTATCCTCTATACCGAGCTCATGGGTCTGCAAATGTCAAGAAACAAAGTCACAAAGCAAAGGAGGAGGTCAGGAGAGTTTTTTGAAAAATAATAATAGCTCTTGGATTTCCAGGAGGGGTCCCAAAGTAGATGACTGAATGTACCCTGGATCCAGAGCTAATTATAGATAAGCAGAACACAAGGATCGCTCAATTGTTTCCTGCCCACCTATCACAAGTCCATCTTTGGATTTAAAGTGACCAAGTGGATCTCAGGATTCCCAGTTCTTCAATGTGTAAGATTTAAAGGAAAATGAGATTTTAGAGAAAAAACCTTACATTTAAATTCCTCAAAGCTCAGGGCTTAGTAGAGAGTGGCTGAAACTCCCTTTAGTAGAGAGTGGGCTGTGTCCTAAACTGAGGAATTTCGTTCTTCATCCAAAGTCCAAATTCACTACCAATTATTTTAATTCTTATCAGTATGGCTGGTCACCCAACCCTATCTCAGGCCTTTCCCAGCTAGCTGCCCTATTCATAAGCTAAGTTAACAAACTGTTTTCTACATTGTTTCTAGTATCCTAGTCCATATTTCACTGGTACTATGGAGAAAGTTTCCTAATGAAATGACCCCTGTTGAACTCACCCTTCACAGACTAGCCTGTGTCGTGTGTCTCAAATACAAATCTGATCATCTCTCTTTAATCCCTGATAATCATTAAATGTCCAGAATCCTAATAATCTTGCATCTCTTATCTCTTGAGTCTTGTTTCATTTTACTTTCCCTTTAAACCTGCCATTCATGTGAATTCTTTTGAGTTCCTTGTCTGATTTAGTTTTGGGGTTATTAGGGTGGAATTCCAACTTGACTGACTTTGGGATCTGCTCTGCTGAATGGAGGAGCACACTTCTAGAGGTGTCTGGGTGGCCCACAGAGGCATGGATGTGGGATCTATGTCTGGTTGCTCACCCCTTCTGCTCTGGAACTCTTCCCTTCTCTGTTTCCCTGCCACTATGAACGAAGTAGCTCTGTTCTACCATACCCTTCTACTATGTTGTCTCTGCCTTGGAGCCAACTGATTGTAGATTAAAACAGGGAGCAAATTAAACTTCTCCTTTATGCTGTGGATGTTAGGTACTGTGTCACAATGAAGAGAAAGCTGACTAATACAAGACTATTTCACTCACGGCGCACTGCACACATATCTTCTTTGCTTGAACGACTCTGCCCTCACTCAAAACTGGACCGAATTCTATCTTTGGTTCTGCAAATTAGTATTCTTGAATTTCTAAAGAAAACTACTCTGTAATATGAAGTTGCCAGCTGAGATGTTTACCAAATGGATAGAGCGTCACAAAATTCCTGATCAAAAAGTCCCTTGGGTACTTTTAAAAAATCAATCTAGGTGACACCCTTCTGGGATGTGGGATCCATAGTGACTTGTCTCCTCAGATGCCAGAGCAGGGGAGAGAACACTGAATCAGGGATCAGACACAAAACATCTGGCTCTCACTAACTCTTCCCTGACTGAGACTATACAAAACTGCTTACTATCTCCTGGCATCAAGTTTTCACAGCATGGACTGCTGATTCTATTTCCTACACTATCTATACCATAGGAACATTAACCAAATCCAATATATACAACCCTACATAGACATAAGCCATAGTTAGGATCAGATAAAGGACACAAGTCTATTCTTTCTATTTGTACAGTTTAATCAATAGCATTGCATTCTTACTTCTTTTTCAGTTACAAATGTAAACTGCATATCCAATTTTAAATGCTTTTGAGTAAGAGTCTAAATAAAGCTGTATAACAACTCACACTCAGAGCCAAACTTCTATTTAGATTAAGTCTCAGTTTTCTCTATTGTCTGAAAATAATATTGTGGATAATCAGTGGAGTCTGCAGGAGACCAATCCTTCCAAGTTAGAAGGTTAGTAGACACCCTGAAACAGCTCTTCATAGTCACAGAACTCTGCACTCCTCAGCTTTGATCTAGTGGTCTCCCCAATTCCATACACAAGTTTCTTTGGTGTTTTGAAAGCTTAACCATCTTAGTTTGAGACCATTTTTTAAAACACTAAAACTACTGAAGCTTCTAAAAGTATGTAATAATTTGAGTTTACTTACAAAATTTTTTATACTTCTCATTTAACACGCCAATAAGGTGTGCCACATAGAACCAATCTTCTATTTCTACTTTATTCTTACTTTTTCTCAAGGGCTTCGCATGAAAAGTTACTTGCTAATTTTACAGCTTAGCTGGTCTGATATGTATTTATGGGTTTCAGTAAATAGTACATTATATACTAAATATTGGTGTTATATTACACATACATTGCATGTATCATTACAGTGTATATATACTTTACTAAAGACCCTTAAATAACTATTAGTTTTCAGCTTGCATGAAGATAATATATCATAATGGAAAGAACAAAAGATTTGGAATCAGACTGCCAACTACAGCTGATTTCAGGCAAGTATTTTGTATCTGTGGGTATAACTGTTCTCATCTGTAAAAGAGGAATACTAGTGCCATGTTGGCAGACCAGGAGAGATAATGGAGGTAAAGTGCTGGTACAAAGTAGTTGTTCACAAAGGTTAGCTGATGCAAGCTTTTCATCTTTCTTGTACCCCTCCCCAAGTTTTCAATGCAGTGCTATGTGGAAACTTTTACTTGATTTTTCTGATTTGCCAACAAGATACATATTTTTTCCTCTTTCTTTCCTTTCCCCACTAAGTTTATTGGTACATTTTAAGTATAAAATACAGTTACATACATCATTGGGATCTTGCACCATTACATGAATATCTTGGTTCTTATTTTTCCCCCTTCCCCTGCCCTCCCTTCACCCCCCACCCTTCCCTTTTTGCAAAGACTTTATTTCCATTTTTATACTTTTCTCTTTTTTTTTTCTTTTCCCTTTTTTCCTTTCCCGTACCCCTCCCACTTCCCCTGCTTCTTTAGACCTTTTCTGCCTGTTACACAATATCAATCATAGAATTTTAAAATTACAATATCAAGATCTAGGAGACATTACCACAGATTTTACAGAATTTAAAAGAATATAGAAAGCATATTACAAAAATCTGTTTTGAAATAAATTTGACAACTTCTCACAAGTACCTTGGAAGACAAATTAATGAAACTAACTCTGGAGGAAATATAAAATTTTAATAGCACCTATTAAAGAAAGTATATTCCTAGCTTGAAAACCTACCTATATGACAACAGCAGGCTCATATACACTTTAACTGATAAATTATATCAAACTATTAAAGCAGAAAAAAGAAGGAACACTTCTCCCCTCATTTTAGGAACTCAGCATTGTGCTAATCCTAAAACTGGATAAAGAAAATAGAAGAAAAAAGTATGAGCATAGAGAGAAATTTGTTTAACAAAACAAACTATTAGAAGTAAGATCTGGCAGGATGTAGAAAGTGATTTTGTTATTGGGATGGCAGTGTTGGTTCAGCATTGGAAGATCCACCCCCAAAAGTCATCATTTTAACAGAGGAAAGGCAAAAGCCATATGATCCTGTCACTAGTTGGAGAAAAAGTATTGGACTAAATTCTACAGCTATTCATGGTAAAAGCTATCAGGAGACTAGAAGTAGAACAGAACCTTCTCAACAGATTAAAGACATGTACTCCATACTTCCAGTGAGAACACCTTATATGAGTGGAGAAGATACAATGCTTTCTCCTTAAGGTGGGGAACAAGGGCAGATATGCTTACCCTTTATCTGTCCATTAAACTTTGAAACCTAGGCCCCACCAAAATAGTCTGGCAGTAAAATAACACAATTAGGATAGGATTGGCAAGGTAGAAGCAAAATCTTTATATGTAGATGAAATGATCATCTACAGAGAAAATACTAAGAAATCTCCAGGAGCCCCTAGAACTTGTACTTGAATTTAGCAGGATTAGAAAATACAAGGTATATATAAAAATTTATGTCTGTGTATACTTGCTATAAATGAAGTATTGGATATTGAAATTTAAAAGTTATGTAGGAGTACAAAGGACCTAGAAAAGTTTAAAAAAAAAAACAGTGTTGGAAGATGTTTAGTACCTAATTTTAAGACTTCTTCTAAAGCTACAGTAATCAAGGCAGTATTGGTGTAAGGAAAGACATATAGATCATTTGAATAAAACAGAGAATCTAGAAATAGAACCACACATATGTGGTCCACTGAATTTTGAAAGATTATTTAACATTAGCATTTTATAGAATATAAGCTCAATTCAAGAGCCAAGGAAGAGATAGTGTTTTCAGCAAATGGCACTAGAACACCTGGTATCCATATATAAAAAATTAACCTCAGGGGATGGGGATTTAGCTCAGTGGTTCTGCCGCCTGCCTCGCAAGAGCAAGGACCCAAGTTTGATCCCCTGTGCCATAAAAAAAAAAAAAAATTAACCTCAACCCTTTATTTCCATACACGAAAATAATTTGAAGGGATCTATGAACCTAAATATGAAAGCCTTAAAGTATAAAACTTTAAGAAGAAATTATAAGGGAAAATGTTTATGAATTCAGGGTAGGCAAGAACTACCTAGCATACAAAAAACATCATGTATAAAAGAAAAAAGTTGATAAATGAGATTCCATCAAAATTTAGAACTTTAAATGACATCATTAAAATGAAAAGTAGTCCTCAAACAGACCATATTTACAATGCATATAACCTATGACTAGAATATATAAAGAACTCTTAGAGCTCATTAATAGACAGCCCAACTGAAAAGTAGACATAAGAAGATAATAAATAACCAGTATAGCACAAGGAAAGGTGTGAAACTCTAGAATCAGAAAAATACTAATCAGTACAATAACAAGATTGAATTATACACTCATTAGGGAGATGAAGTTAAGAGTTTTAAAAGCCTTGTCATGACTTTTTCTTTTTGTTGGATTCTCCCACTTTGTGTTTAATTTGTCATGCCCAGTGGATTCATTCTGCTGGGTTTCCTGAGGTTGTGATCCTCATTGTCTTTTCCTAGGATATTGTCTAAAATATTTTGGAGTGCTGGTTTGGTATTCACAAAGTTCGTAAGGTGCTCTTTGTCATCAAAATATCTTATTTCTCCTTCAATTTTGAAAGATAGTTTTGCAGGGTACATCAATCTGGGTTGGAGGCTGTTTTCCTTTAGGACTTGAAATACATCACTCCAAGCTCTTCTTGCCTTGAGGGTTTGCATAGAGAAGTCTGCTGTGATTTTGATGGGCTTTCCTTTGTATGTGATTTGTTTCTTTTCTCTAACTTCTTGTAGAATTTTGTTCTTCTGTTGGATTTCTGGAATCCTAACTATTACATGCCTATGTGTAGATTTTTTTGATCAAAGCTAGTTGGAGTCCTATATGCCTCACTTATCTGTATGTGAAGTTCTTTTCCTCTGCTTGGGAAGTTTTCTGCCATCACTTCTATGAACAGTTTTTTTATGTCATTTGCGCTCTCTCCTGTTTCTTCATTGACTCCAATCAGTCTTATGTTATTCTTCTTTGCATCGTCTAGCAGCTGCTGGATTGATTTCTCGTGTTCCCTTACAATTTTAAAGCAATTTTTCTTTTCCTGGTCACTAATTGCAATCTTATCTTCTATAAGTGAAATTCTATCCTCACATTGGTTCATTCTGCTGTGCAGACTTTTGATGGAGTTTTTAATCTCCTGGAAATCTGTTTGCATCTGTTTTATGGATTCCATTTGTTTCCTATGTTGGGATTCCATCATGTTGCTCAGATCCTCTATTTTTTTATTTGTGTCCTCTCTAGATTTATTAATCATGTCTTGCAACATAAGCACAATCTTTGTTGTTATCTGAGTAATTATTTCTGATTTCATTTTTCCCAGATCCTCTTTTGTTGCCCTTTCAGAGAGAGTCCAGGTGGTTGAGTATCAGATTTTTCATTTCGTTTCCCTTTGGGGTTGCTCTAGGTGATCCAGAGATATGTTTTTGAGGCTTGTTTACATGTCTTCTCATTTCCACAGTTGTGGTGTGTGTGTGTGGGGGGTGCTTCTGGCACCCTGTGGCTCAGCTTCTCTGCCCTAGGAGCTTGGGATGGTGGCAGGGGAGCTTCCTTCTGGGTGCTGGGACCAGCTCATTTTTTCCTCTTTCACATTTCAAACTTTTGTCTGGTGTGCCACCCTATTGTTCAGCAGTGATTGCATTTTGTTTCTGTTTATGGGGAAAAAGAATGGAATTATGAAACAGGCTAAAGGATCAAAAATAATAGTAAAAGTTCCCTCAGTATGAGCAAAAAGCAAATATCAATTAATGCACCCCAGTAGAAGTAAAAGTGTGAGTCCAGAGGTGAGACTTCCATTCATCCTCGCAGGTTATGGGTTACATAATATTTTCTGTGGTGTATCTTTGCTTGTTCCAAATTCACTTGATCTTGGTTTCCTCTGCATGTCTTAGTCTCCAAATTTGTGATGTGAAGATGGTAATAATTGGATCAGCCACACAGGATTGTTCTAAAGACTCAATTCTACAATATACACAAGTCACTTAATTGAATATCCTGTGTCATGTTATTACCTTCACCCCATCATCATAGTCTTTATTATGACTTCTGTGTCCATAATTTTTTTGCTTGTGTTTTCACTTGGTGTTTGCTTTTCTCTTTGTAGTACCAGAGGACACTGCTCATGAGCTTCATGTAGGACAATATGCCCTGCTTGTAGTAAGACAGCAAACCTCTTTACTCAAAAATCACCAGCACCTTGTCCAGTGCCCTATGAAAAGTGGACATATATTTGATGTGTACAGGGAAAAATGAATAAACCTCTTGGTTTCCATAAAGAAAAAATTTGAAACAATCTTGTCTGGGTTTAAATTTAGCAAATCCCACCATGAATCATTTCTTGAGCACACAATGTGATTAAAAGAGGATTTTCTTTGTTGTCTTTCCTTTATTAAATGTTTTATAGCAAATTAGCATTTCCTTTTGCAAGGTAGCCCCTGGATACCAAGGATGTGAGAAAAATGTGTGATGGTGTAGACCTGGAGTTCCTCAAAGCCCAGGCTCACTTTGGGAATTAGTGAGTCACCTGAGAACGTTTACTTAGACACTTTGGTCCCTTGAGAATCATGCAGCTCAGGGACATCAAACTCAGATGGCATAGGGTTAAACTTTTTGCCTGTACTCATTTCACTAAGGCCTTTTAGTTTTTGGAGTTCATATCATTTTTAAAGAACTAGTGTCATGATTAGAGAAATAGTTCATGCCTTTGTTATTATTTCTCTCATAAGTCTGATTTGTAACGTTAGCAATTACATTTTTTAAAGGGCCTGGCTCATTCTGTGCTGGCTATTTCCCTTAAGTTTGAAGATTCAGGAGGTCAGAAAAATCTGGCTTTAACTGTATGGGATCATACTTCTATTGAGGTTACCAATGCCAAGCTTCGTCCTTTGGAAATTGCTGTGGAAAGTGGAGGCTGAACTACTGTTCGCATCTTAGGACTCAGTGTTCTTATATTTAGGAAACTTCTTTCATACAGAAATCACTAAGGAAAACCACATCAGTTCAGTTCACAAGCCTCCACTCTTTGCTTTCACAACAGGAGCTCTCCTCTAATATTACATCTTTTCCTGCCAACCCAAAAGAAAAGTAGCTGTCTGATGTCCCTACAGGAGGAAGCTGTAAGACAAAAGACACCTGCCAGTCCCAAGACAGGTGCTAGATGAAGGGGTTTCTCTTTCTTAGATTAGAGCTTCTGTAAGATTAATTCTCTGCTATAAATCCACATTGTCAATGACATTTTGTTGAAGATTTTAGCCTAATTTGGTTAGCAGATCATGGAACTGATGGTGCCCATGGTTAACCCATTAGTAAAGAAGAAAAAAGCTTCCTCTGGTCCCATTGCCATTCTTTCACCATATCTTTTCTGAGATCATTTTTATGGCTGATATTCAAAGAAGAATTGAAATGTTACAAAGCCATCAAATAACTGGCAGCAAAGTAAGAAATGATCCATAGCAAACAAAAAATGTAATGCTATGGAACTAGTCAGCAAAAAGGCCCAACTTGCTTCCTAACCAGATAGCAAGAAGTCCTTACCAGATAGTTGAGATAGATTTCCTTTGCTCAATTTAGTTATTGAGCTATATTACCTTAGATATGGATTTATATGATAACAATGTGTTTTAATTTGTTCCTTTAATGATTAGCCAAACTACAAAAATGATTTCTCTTATGTGTGTCTTATACCTAATCACTCAATCAATTTTTTGATAGATTTATTGTTTTTTATGTTGGCAATGGAATGGTATAGCAGGTGATTAACATCATTTTTCTTGTTTTGCAAAATCACTAAAGATCACAGATGAGAACAATGTATACTAAGTGTTCCATGATAGTTTCAGAGTACCTCAAATTTTAGAAATGAGACAGCAACCCAGATGACTTACTGAAAGATAGCATTTGGGCAGAATAGGCACTTCTGGCCATAAGCATAGCTTACTGATGTGTGAATAGCTGGGAGGGTAAAAGAATTTCTGGGACAAATATAGAGTCCCTTATTTATTCACATAGGATATGAGAAAGTTCTCAAAACTTCTCCCATTTCAAACTTTGAAGACCAAGGAGAGATCTCTAAGACAATGTCATTTAATGTTTGGTATTTACTTGAAGAAAGGTGCAGTGGCGTCCAACTCCATGGTGGCATGTCTTCATAACTGCTGGGCCTGGTGACATCGCTGAAGCAGTGCAAAGACCATTGATGGGATGTTGCTACAGACAGAAGATGAAGAAGCAGTGGCACCCCTGCCAACTTGATGTTCTCAAGAATATAAACATTAAAAAGAAATACAAAAAAATGACTCTTTCCTTCCTTTATATCTTCGAGAATTAGGGTCACAGAAGATTGATTAGGTTAGAGGCTATGGATTGCTGGGAACCCTCACAGCATGGAAAGTGGAAGTATGACATCAATAAAAAAGGGTGTAAGTCCTCCAGGTGGACATCAAAGTTCTTAGTGGATTACAACCCTAAGGAGACTATTTAAGAATTAGTCCTCAATGACGAGGGTTTATGAAGAAATTACCAGTCCTTCCAAAGCTTTTAGACAAGCTAACTCAACAGTGATATTTTTCAGAAAAGGAAGAGTAACGTAGGCACCTCAAGCATGTAAGGAATTAATTTTTACCCTTACAGTCCTCGGTGTCCAACTAAGAAAGGATAAGTATCACCAATGTTAAGATACAGAAAGTAAAGTAAGAATTATGTAATCCTAAATACAATGAGATTAAGTACCCAGGTGAATGAAACACTTCACCTATAGCAGAAAAAAAAGCATGTGAGATCCTAAATGTAGGCCATAGCACCACTCCCAGCACAGAGGAGGTGAGCCGCCAGGGTACCAGGAGCACCCCTCACTTTGTCAAAATTAGAAGACACATAAACAAGCCTCAAAATCAGACTTCTAGATCACCTACAGAAACCCCAAAGGAAAATGAGATGAAACACTGATACTCAACCACATGGACTCTCTGAACTGTCAACAGAAAAGGATCTGGAAAAAAGGAATTCAGAAATTACTTCTCAGATAACAGCACAGATTGTGCCCATAGTGTAAGACATGATTCATAAATCTAGAGAGGACATAGATGAAAAAAATAGAGGAGCTGAGGAACATTTGCCTCCAACACAGGAAGTAAATGGAATCCATAAAACAGATGCAAACAGATTTCCAGGAGATCAAAAGCTCCACTGAAAGTTTACTCCACAGAATGAGCCAAAGTGAGGTTAGAATTTCAGATGTAGAAGATAAGACTGCAACTAGTGACCAGGAAAAGAAAAATTTCTTTAAAACTGTAAAGGACCATGAGAAATCAATCCAGCAGCTGCTAGACAATGCAAAGAAGAATAACATAAGACTAATCAGAGTCAATGAAGAAACCATAGACTTGATGGCAGAAAACCCTCCAAGTAGGGGAAAAGAACTAGACATACAGATAAGTGAAGCATATAGGACTCCAATTAGCATTGAGCAAAAACTCTACACATAGGCATATTATAATTAAGATCCCAGAAACCCAACAGAAGAACAAAATTCTACAAGAAGTTAGAGAAAAGAAACAAATCACATGCAAAGAAAAGCCCATCAGAATCACAGCAGACTTCTCAATGCAAACCCTCAAGGCAAGAAGAGCTTGGAGTGATGTATTTCAAGCCCTAAAGGAAAACAGCCTCCAACCCAGATTGATGTACCCTGCAAAACTATCTTTCAAAATTGAAGGAGAAATAAGATATTTTGATGACAAAGAGCACCTTACGAACTTTGTGAATACCAAACCATCACTCCAAAATATTTTAGACAATATCCTAGGAAAAGACAATGAGGATCACAAGCCCAGGAAACCCAGGAGAATGAATCCATGAGGCATGACAAGAAATTAAATGTGAAGAGGGAGAATCCAACAAAAAGAAAGAGTCATGACAATGATAAGTCAATACACATCAGTTATAACCATCAATGTTAATGGCCTCAATTCACCAATCAAAAGAAATAGACTGGCAGAATGGGTCAAGAAGCAAGATCCAAAAATATGCTGCATACAAGAAACACACTTAATTCAAAAAGAAACTCATAGACTGGAAGTTAAAGGGTGGAAAACAATACTCCATGTGACAGGAACACCCCGAAAAAGCAGGAGTAGCTATTCTCTTTGCAGATCAAATGGATTTCAAACCAACACTGATTAAGAGAGACAAAGAAGGACACTACATCCTTGTAAATGGAATTATCCAAGAGGAAGACATGACAATCATAAACATATATACACCGAACATTAGTGCACAGAATTATATAAAACAAATACTAGCAGACATGAAAAATCATATAAGCACTAATACAATAGTAGTGGGGGACCTCAATATGCCACTGTCACAAATAGATCAATTAGACAAAAAATGAGCAACAAAATACTAGAACTCAATCAAACTCTTGAACAAATAAACCTAACAGATGTTTACAGAGTGTTCCACCCCACAAAATCAGAATACACATTCTTTTCAGCTGCACACAGGTCATTCTCCAAAAGAGACCACATACTCATTCATAGACCATGTTTAAGTAAGTGCAAAGGAATTGAAGATATCCTCTGTATATTATCAGGCCATAGTGTGATGAAATTGGAGATCAATAGCAAAAGAAACTGCAAGAATTTCATAAACACATGGAAATTGAACAACACACTTCTGAATAACAAATTGGTCACAGAGGAAATTAAAGAAGAAATCAGGCAGTTCCTACAATTAAATGACAATGACAATACAACATATTGGAATCAATGGGACACAATGAAAGCAGCCTTACGAGTGAAATTCATAGCAGTTAATACTCATATGAGGAAAACAGAGTGAGCCCAATTAAACAACCTGATGCTCAACCTTAACCTTCTAGAAAAAGTAGAGCAGAACAACCTCAAAGCTCATACAAGGGAGGAAATTATAAAGATCAGAGCAAAAATCAATTCAATGGAGACTAAGAGAATGATACAAAAAATCAATGAAGCTAAGAGTTGGTTCTTCAAAACAATAAACAAAATTAACAAGACCATAGCCAACCTTATCAGAAAAAGAAAAGAAAAGGCCCAAATTCATGGAATTAGTAATGAAAAGGATGAAATTACAATGCACCCAGCAGAAATCCAGAGGATCATCAGTACCTACTTCCAGAACCTATATGCCAATAAGATGGAAAAAACAGAAGAAATGGACAGATGCCTAGATATATATGAACTACCAAAGTTGAATGAAGAAGACTTAAAAATTCTAAATAATCTAATATAAATAAATGAAATTGAAAATATAATTAAAACCTTACCAACTGCAAAAATCCTGGGTCCTAATGGCTCCACCATGAATTCTACAAGACATTTAGAGAGGAACTACTGCCACTACTGTTTAAACTCTTCAATGAAATTGAAAGGGAAGCAATACTCCTGAATTCATTCTTGGAAGCAAGCATCATCTTGATCCCCAAAGCAGAGAAAGGCCCAACCAAAAAAGAAAACTATAGGCCAATTTCAATAATGAACATAGATGCAAAATTGCTTAATAAGATACTGACAAATAGAATGCAGAAGATGATCAAGAAGATCATACACCCTGATGAAGTGGGAATCATCCCAGGGATGCAGGGAGGGTTCAACATATGCAAATCAATCAATGTAATACAGTATATTGATAGAGCCAAGGACAAAAACCATATGATCATCTCCATAGATGCAGAAAAAGCATTTGACAAAATCCAACATGCATTTACAACAAAAACCCTACAAAAAATTGGAATAGACAATCTCTACCTCAATCTGATAAAAGCCATCTATGAAAAACCAACAGCCAATATCACACTAAATGGTCAAAAACTGAAATCCTTCACACTAAAATCAAGAAAAGACAAGGATGCCCACTATCACCACTCCTGTTCAATATAGTTTTGGAAACATTGGCCACAGCAATTAGAAAAGAGAAAGAAATATAAGGAATAAAGATAGGAAATGAAGAAGTCAAATTGTCACTATTTGCAGATGACATGATACTCTATATAGAATACCCCAACAACTCCACCAAAAGTCTTCTAGACTTAGTAACCACATTCAGTCAAGTAGCTGGATACAAGGTCAACACACAAAAATCAATAGCTTTCTTCTACATGAACAACAGACTCACTGAGAGAGAAATAGGGCAAACAATTCCTTTCACAGTAGCATCCAAAAAACTGAAATATCTAGGAATCAACCTAACAAAAGAAATCAAAGACCTCTTCTCTGAAAACCATAGCACTTTGAAAAGAGAGATTGAAGATGATATCAGAAAATGAAAAGGCATCTCTTGATCCTGGGTAGAAAGGATCAACATAGTGAAAATGACCATACTTCCAAAACTACTATATAGATTCAATGCAATCCCAGAAGCATACTTCATGGACCTTGAGAAAACAATCCAAAAATTCATTTGGAACAAGAAGAGACCCAGAATAGCAAAACCAATTCTAGGTTACAGACACATGGCAGGGGGTATCACAACCCCCAACTTGCAACTATACTACAAAGCTACTGTGATAAAAACAGCATGGTACTGGCAAAGAAACAACCTGAGGACCAGTGGAACAGATTAGAAGATGCAGAAACAACTCCAGACACACTCAGCCACCTCATCTTTGACAAAGGAGCCAAACACCCTCACTGGAGGAAAAATAGCCTCGTTAATAAATGGTGCTGGAAAAATTGGGTTTCAACTTGACAAAGATTAAAACTAGACCTATATCTCTCACCATGCACTCAACTAAAATCAAAATGTATTAAAGATCTAAATATTAGAACAGCGATTCAGAACCAGCTGAAACAGAGGTTAGGTAGAACTCTTGATGACATTGTTGTAGGAAAAGATTTTATGAACAAAACCTCAGTTGCCCCTGAGTTAGCACAAACAATGAACAAGTGGGATCTCTTCTCATCAAGAAGCTTCTACACAGCAAGAGAAACCACCAACAGTGTGAAGAGACAACCTACAATATGGGAAAAAATTTTCACCTGCTCTTCCTCAGATAAAGGTCCACTGTCTTGAATCTGTAAAGAACTTTAAAAAATCAGACCTCCCAAATTTAAATACCCAATTCAAAAATGGACATCTTAAACAACAGACATTTCTCAGACAAAGAAGTAGAAATAGCAAATAAATACATGAAAAAAATGTTCAACATCACTGGTCATTCGAGAGATGCAAATGAAAACAATGCTGAGATTCCACTTCACTCCAGAAAGAATGGCTGCTACCATGAAAACAACCAATAACAAATGCTGGTGGAGCTGTGGGGAAAGAGGAACCCTGCTCCACTGCTGGTGGGAGTGTAGACTGGTGCAACCACTGTGGAAATCACTATGCAGATACCTCAAAGAACTAGGATTGGAAGTCCCATTGGACCCAGATATTTCCTTGCTTTGTATCTTCCCCAAAGAATTAAAGCAATCATACCACAATGATATATGTGGACCCATGTTCATAGCAGCACAATTTTTGATAGCTGAAATTTGGAAGCAACCCAATTTCCCATCAACTAGAGACTCGATAAAGAAAATGTGTTGTTTTTTTTAATAAAATGGAGTGCTACTCAGCCATAAAGAATGAGAAACTAGAGACATTAATAGCTAAATGGATGCACATTGAGGTGATACTCTTAAGTGAAATATATAGGACAAACGTGTAAATACTGAATAGTTTCCCTAGTGTGAGAAACTGAAAGTGTAAATAAGGACTAAAAGGGGTAATAGATAATGTGATATAGGAAGAAAAGGGGCAAAGGGGAAGGGGAAGTGGGAGGGATAGGGAAAAGAAAGAAGGGAATGGAATTAACATGAGAAAATGAAAAAATGGAAACAAAGTCTTTGTAGATAGGGAGGAGTGGAGGGGTTGGAAGAAGGTCAGAGGAATGGGGAAAAAATAGGAACCAAGATGGATTGTGTAAAGGTGCAAATTTCCAATGATGAATGTCATTATATTGTATACCTAAAATGTACCAATAAAATTAAATTTAAAAGAGAAATCATAAATGTAAAGCACGACTATGAAATGTTGAGGCAGGTACCATAAATGAACATGGAAATCAGCATCATTACTACAGAGCACTGGCAAACTACAGTCTACTGGGAAAATCTAGTCCATCGTCTGTTGTTTGTACAGTCTGTGAGTTAAGAATAGTTTTTCCATTTTTAAATCTATGAAGAAATATACCCTGTTAAGGGATTCTATTCATGGACTGGTGGCACAGGTATATCCATGGAACCATTCACCAGCAGGACAATCACAATTAGTAACAAATTTTTATAAGCAGGAAACAAGTAAAAAATCTTTTAAAGCTGCTGGAAGTTGTATTAATAATATATAATAAATGAAGAAACTTTTATTCATAAAAAGCTACTAAATTGCAGTGAAATACAGCCAACAGTTTTGGGGACTTAATCCAAATCCTATTCCCTCCTTCCACTTCACCCCTCCTAGTTCACCTTTATGAAAATTTCACTCTAGGCAGATATGATATGGCCAAGAAGACAGGGCTACGTCTCTCTCATCAGTCAAGTGGTACCATATCTTACCAGGAGGAGCAGACCACGAACACTTCTCATGTTAGGCCACTGAACCCATAGGGCAGAGGTTCTAGGCCACAAGAGACAAGCTGAAATATCAGAGACTGCCCTCAGTGCCCAGAGCCTTTTTGTAAAGCAGGAATGTTATTTCAGCTCTCAGATCTGGATCTACAGCTTTGTGCAAGGCAAGAGACAATGAATAAGAATAAAGAACTCTGAAGATCTCTCTAAAGGAAAGGTCTATTTGAGTCATTGTGGGTGAAAGTTTAAAGATATTCTCCAAAACAATGGAGATTTTGGTGGTAAGCAATTAATACGAAACTGCTAGCTCCATGAGAGTAAGAAAGATAAATCATAGGACTGCAAGTTTATCAGAAAGAGCCAAGGAAAAGACACCTAAGGAAAACTGTCTTGAAATGACCACTGATCTCAAAGACTGTCCTCAAACTTTTCCCCTCCAAAGGACTTTGAATTTAATTAAATCAGGCTGCAGAGCAATTTATGCCAAAGGCATTGGCAAAGGTAACGGAACAATCAGCAGGTAATTAGTGAAGTTTAATAACATAATATTGAAAAGAAATCCATCAAGATTTAACTATTATAAACATATTTGCACCTAATACCAGAAATAACACATGAGGCAAAGCCTAGCATAATTGAAGTGAGAAAGACAATTCAATAATAGATTTAGAGACTTCAATATCCTACTTTCAATAATGGATAGAAAACTAGGCAGAAGACCAATAAGGAAATAGAAAATTTGAATAAATCTATGAACCAACTTGACATAATGGATAACTATTAATCACTACAGCAAACAACAGAAGACTATACATTCTTCTTATTTGCAGAAGAAACATTCTCCAAGACAGTCCATATGTTAAATCATAAAGCAATTCAGTAAATATACAAGCATTGGAATTATACACAGTATGTTCTCCAGTCACAATACAGTGAAATTAGAGGTCAGTAACAAATAAATTTGGGGAGTTTACCAACATGTGGAAATTAACACACTTTTGGAAAAATAAGTAAAGAAGAAATCACAAGCAAATTTAGGAAACAATTTGACATAAATGAATATGAAGACATAATGTACCAAAATGTATAAGATAAAACTAAAGTAGTGCTCAGGAGAAAATCTATCATTGTAAATATCTATATTAATAAGGAAAAATATCACAAATTGGTAGCCTAAACTTCCACATTAAAGCAGTGAAAATAAACAACAAACAACCCAAACAAAGCAGAATGAATGACATAGTAAAGACTCGAACAAAAATTAAAGAAATATAAAAAGAAAAACAAGAGAAAACAATGTATGAAACCAAAATTGGTTTCTATGAAAATAATCAACAAAATTGACAAAGTGTTATCTAGAGTGGCCAAACAAGAAAGAGGGAAGACTCAACTTACTAAAATCAGGATTGAAGAGGAGATATTACTATCAAATTTATAGATTAAAACAAATTATTAAAAAATACTATAAATAATTTCATACTAAAAATTAGATAAATTAGATTAAATGGATAAATTTGTAAAAGACACAACTAATAAATTTACTTACAAAAGATTAGCAAGTTTTAATAGCTAACAATTAGAAAAATTGAGCCTGTAATAAAAACTTTCTCAACATATGAGAACAATCAATGTAATACACCATGTCTATAAATTAAGGACCAAAAATTACATTATAGTATAATTAAATGTAGAAAAAAATCTTCTTTAACTAGATAAAGAGTAACTGACCCATAATTAACATTATACTTATGATGAAAAATTGAAAACAATTTAGCTAAGATGAGAAACAAAACAAAGGAATCTGCTCCCATCACTTCTGTTGAACTTTATACTGGAGATTATAGACAGATCAATTAGATAAGAAAAAGAAATAGAAGAGTCTTCCAGAGTGAAAATTAAGAAGCAAAACTATCTCTATTCATATATATGATATTTCACATATAAAACCATATGAATCTAAAAAAATATTAGAATAAATGAGTTCAGTTCAGTAAGGTTGCTAGATATAAGATCAATATACAAAATCCAATTGTGCTGTTTTAGTGTTATTTACTTAAACATTTATTGTCCATTGACAAGTAAAAATCATATGTTTTTAATGTACAACATGATGCTTTGATCCATGATATATATCTATATTGTCCAATGCCTAAATCAAGCTAATTTACATGGGCATTACCATGCATACTTATTATGTTTTGGTGGTGAGAACACCCAAACTCTGGCCTCAGCACTTTTCAACTATATAGCACATTGTTATAAATTGTGATAATTATGATATACAAAATGTTTCTGGAATTTATTTACTAACTGAAGTTTTGTGTTACCCAACCAATATTTTCCAAGTCCCTTGACACCATTATCTCTGGTAACCACCATTTTACTCTCTGTGTCTACAAGCTTGACTTTTTTTATACTCCACATATAAATGAGATAATGAGATATTTGTTTTTCTGTGCCTGGATTATTTCAATCAACATAAAGTCTTCCAGGTTCATCCATGTAACAGTAAATAACAAAATTTCTTTTTTTCTTAAGGTTGAATAGTATTCCATTCTGTATATGTACTACATTTTCTTCATCCATTTATCCACTCATGGACATTTAAATTGAATTCCTATCTTGGCTATTTCCAATTATATTTCTAAAAACTACAAAGAACAAATTAAAATTAAATTAATTAAGCAATCTCTTCTATTTACAAAGCATGAAAAAGAGTCAAATACTAAGGAATAACTAACAAAATTGCAAACTTGTGAAAACTACAGGACATTGTTGAAAGAAATTAAAGAGTTAAATAAATGGAAGGAATCTCATTTCATAAATTAGAATGTTTAATATTGTTAAGATGACAATATTGCCCAAATTGATCTACAAATTCAATGTAACCTATCAGATTAATGGTGGATTTTTGTTTTCAGAAATTAAGTTGATCCTAAAATTCACAAATAAACTGAAAAGGTTTATAATAACCAAAAAAATCTTTAAAAGAAGAAATTTAGAGGACTCAGACATGTCAGTTTTAAAACCTCCCACAGAGCATTAATCAAATATCTGTGGTACTAGCATAAGGATAAGCATAAGACCTATGCAATAAGAATTGAAAGTACACACACACACACAAAAACTAGTACACAAATGTTTTTTGTTGTTGTTGTTGTTGTTGTTTGGGGGGTTTTTTTGGTACCGGAGATCGAACTTGGGTCCTTGAGCTTGCGTAGCAGGCAGCAAAACCACTGAGCTAAATCCCCGGCCCTAGTACACAAATGTAAATGGGCAGCATTACTTATAATAGGCCCCAAAATAATAAGAACCCCAATGACTATCAATTGATGAATAGGTAATTAAAATGTAGGATATTCATTATAAAGAAATATCACTTGGCAATAAATTTTTTTAAAGATATCAATTATTAATACAGTATATGTTGCAAGCTTGTATAAATACTTTTTTATATATCCTTTTATCGGTACATTCATGATGTTCATGATTGGAAATTTGAATCTTTACATAATCTCTTAGTTATTATATTTTCCCCCTTTCACTGCCCTCCTTTCAATGCATCCATCTCTCCCTATTTACAGAGACTTTCTTTGCTTTTTTCATTTTCTCATATTAATTACATTCCCTTCTTTCCTTTCCCCTACCAATCCCAATTAACGTTCCCCTTTGCCACTTTGCTTCCTATTTAACAATATCTATTATACCTTTTAGTTCTTAAATACACTTTCAGTTTCTCACATTAGAGAAACTATTCAGTATTTACACGTGTGTGTCCTACTTATTTCACTTAACAGTATCGACTCAATGTGCATCCATTTAGCTCTAAATGTCTCTAATTACTCATTTTGGATGGCTGAGTAGTACTCCATTTTATTTAAAAAAAACACATTTTCTTTATCCAATCTCCAGTTGATGGGCATTTGAGCTGTTTCCAAGTTTTAGCTATCAAAAATTGTACTGCTATGAACATGGGTGCACATATATCACCATGGTGTGATTCTTTTAATTCTTTAGGGAAGACACCCAGCAGGGGAATAGCCAGGTGAAATGAGACTTCCTTTCCAATCCTAGTTCTTTCAGGTATCTCCATACTGATTTCCATAGTGGTTGCACCAGTCTACACTCCCACCAGCAGTGGAGCAGGGTTCCTTTTTCCCCCACAGCACCACTAGCATTTGTTATTGGTTGATTTCTTGATAGCAGCCATTTTTTCTGGGTTGAGGTAGAATTTAAGTGTTGTTTTCATTTGCATCTCTCAAATGACCAGTGATGATGAAAATTTTGTCATATGTTTATTTGCCATTTCTACTTCTTTGTCTGAGAAATGTCTGTTCATTTCAGATGCCCATTTTTCCATTGGGTCTTTAAATTTGGGAGGCCTGATTTTTTAAGTTCTTTATAGATTAGAGGTTATAGACCTTTGTCTGAGGAAGAGCAGGTGAAAATTTTTTCCCACATTATAGATTGTCTCTTCACACGGCTGGTGGTTTCTCATGTGGTGAAGAAGCTTTTTGATAAGAAGAGATCCCACTCGTTGATTGTGCTAGTTCATGTGCAATTGAAGTTTTGTTCATAAAATCTTTTCCTAACACCAATGTCTTCAAGAGTTCTATCTAACCTCTGTTCCAGCCAGTTCAGCATTTCTGTTCTAATATTTAGATCTTTAATCCATTTCAATTTTAGTTGAGTGTATGGTGAGAGGTATAGGTCTAGTTTTAATCTTTGGCAAGTTGAAACCCAATATTTTCAGCACCATTTATTAAAGAGGATATCTTTCCCCAGTGAGGGTGCTTGGCTTCTTTGATGAAGATGAGGTGGCTGAGTGTGTCTGGAGTTGTTTCTGCATCTTCTAATCTGTTCCACTGGTCCTCAGGTCTGTTTCTTTGCCCATACCATGCTGTTTTATCACAGTAGCTTTGTAGTATAGTTTCAAGTTGGGAGTTGTAATACCCCCTGCCATATGTCTGTTACCTAGAATTACTTTTGCTATTCTAGGTCTCTTCTTGTTCCAAATGAATTTTTGGATTGTTTTCTCAAGGTCCATGAAGTATGCTTCTGGGATTGCATTGAATCTATATAGTAGTTTTGGAAATATGGCCATTTTCACTACGTTGGTCCTTTCTACCCAAAACCAAGGGATGTCTTTCCATTTTCTGATATCATCTTCAATCTCTCTTTTTGAAGTGTTATGGTTTTCAGAGAAGAGGTCTTTGATTTCTTTTGTTAGGTTGATTCCTAGATATTTCAGTTTTTTGGATGCTACTGTGAAAGGAATTGTTTGCCCTATTTCTCTCTCAGTGAGTCTGTTGTTCATGTAGAAGAAAGCTATTGATTTTTGTGTGTTGACCTTGTATCCAGCTACTTGACTGAATGTGGTTACTAAGTCTAGAAGACTTTTGGTGGAGTTGTTGGGGTATTCTATATAGAGTATCATGTCATCTGCAAATAGTGACAATTTGACTTCTTCATTTCCTATCTTTATTCCTTATATTTCTTTCTCTTTTCTAATTGCTGTGGCCAATGTTTCCAAAACTATATTGAACAGGAGTGGTGATAGTGGGCATCCTTGTCTTTTCTTGATTTTAGTGTGAAGGATTTCAGTTTTTGACCATTTAGTGTGATATTGGCTGTTGGTTTTTCATAGATGGCTTTTATCAGATTGAGGTAGAGATTGTCTATTCCAATTTTTTGTAGGGTTTTTGTTGTAAATGCATGTTGGATTTTGTCAAATGCTTTTTCTGCATCTATGGAGATGATCATATGGTTTTTGTCCTTGGCTCTATCAATATACTGTATTACATTGATTGATTTGCATATGTTGAACCCTCCCTGCATCCCTGGGATGATTCCCACTTCATCAGGGTGTATAATCTTCTTGATCATCTTCTGCATTCTATTTGCCAGTATCTTATTAAGGAATTTGCACCTATGTTCATTAGTGAGATTGGCCTATAGTTCTCTTTATCAGTTGGGTCTTTCTACGGTTTGGAAACAAGGTGATGCTTGCTTTCAGGAATGATTTTGGGACTATTTCTTTCCCTTCCAATTTCATTGAAGAGTTTAAACAGTAGTGGCAGTAGTTCCTCTCTAAATGTCTTGTAGAATTCAGTGGTGAAGCCATCAGAACCCAGGCTTTTCTTAATTGGTAAGTTTTTACTTATGTTTTCAATTTCATTGATTGATAATGGGTTGTTTAGGATTTTTAGGTTTTCTTCATTCAACTTTGGTAATTCATACGTGTCTAAGAATCTGTCTATTTCTTCTGTGTTTTCCACCTTATTGGCATATAGGTTCTGGAAGTAGGTGTTGATGATGCTCTGGATTTCCGCTGGGTGCATTGTAATTTCATCCTTTTCATTCCTAATTGCATGGATTTGGGTCTTTTCTTTCCTTTTCCTGATAAGGTTGGCTAAGGGCTTGTCAATTTTGTTTATTCTTTTGAAGAGCCAACTCTTGGCTTCATTGATTTTTTTGTATCATTCTCTTAGTCTCCATTGAATTGATTTCTCCTCTGATCTTTATAATTTCCTCCCTTGTATGAGCTTTGGGGTTGTCCTGCTCTTCTTTTTCTAGAAGCCTGAGGTTGAGCATCAGGTTGTTTAACTGGGCTCATTCTGTTTTCCTCATATGAGTATTCACTGCTATGAATTTCCCTCATAAGACTGCTTTCATTGTGTTCCCTAGATTCCTATATGTTGTATTGTCATTGTCATTTATTTGAAGGAACTGCCTGATTTCTTCTTTAATTTTCTCTGTGACTCATTGCTTATTCAGTAGTGTGTTGTTCAATTTCCATGTGTTTATGAAATTCTTGCAGTTTCTTTTGCTATTGATCTCTAATTTCATCACACTATGGTCTGATAATATATAGGGGATATCTTCAATTCCTTTGCACTTACTTAAACATGGTCTATGAGTGAGTATGTGGTCTATTTTGGAGAACATCCCATGTGCAGCCAAAATGAATATGCATTTGGATTATGGGGGGTCGAACACTCTGTAAACATCTGTTAAGTTTATTTGTTCAAGAGTTTGATTGAGTTCTAGTGTTTTGTTGCTTGTTTTTTGTCTAGTTGATCTATCTTTTGTGACAGTGGTGTATTGAGGTCCCCCACTACTATTGTATTAGTGCTTATATGGTTTTTCACGTCCATTGGCATTTGTTTTATATAGTTGGGTGCACTAGTGTTTGGTGCATAGATATTTATGATTGTCATCTTTAATCCATGGATTTTTCCCTTTACAAGGATGTAGTGTCCTTCTTCGTCTCTCTTAATCAGTGTTGGTTTGAAATCCACTTGGTCTGCAAAGAGGATAGCTACTCCTCCTTTTTTTCAGATTCCTGTTACATGGAGCATTGTTTTCCACCCTTTAACTTTCAGTCTATGAGTTTCCTTTTGAATTAAGTGTGTTTCTTGTATGCAGCATATTGTTGGATTTTGCTTCTTGACCCATTCTGCCAGTCTATTTCTTTTGATTGGTGAGTTGAGACCATTAACATTGATGGTTATAACTGATACATATTGAGTTATCAGTGTCATAACCTTTTCTTTTTGTTGGATTCTCCCCCTTAGTTTTTAATTGCTTGCCTTGCCCAGTGGATTCATTCCACTGGGCTTCCTGGCATTGTGATTCTCATTGTCTTTTCCTAGGATATTGTCAAAATGTTTTGGAGTGCTGGTTTGGTATTCATGAAGTTCCAAACGTGCTCTTTATCATGAAAGTATCTTATTTCTCCATCAATTTTGATAGTTTTGCAGGATGCACCAATCTAGGTTCGAAGTTGTTTTCCTTTAGTGCTTGAAATACATCACCCCAAGCTCTTCTTGCCTTAAAGGTTTGTGCTGAGAAGTCTGCTGTGATTCTGATGGCCTTCCTTTGCATGTGATTTGTTTCTTTTCTCTCACTGCTTGTAGAATTTTATTCTTCTGTTGGATTTCTGGAATCCTATTATATATCTATGTGTAGATTTTTTTTGATCAAGGCTAGTTGGAGTCCTATATGCCTCACTTATCTGTATGTCAAGTTCTTTTCCCTTACTTGGGAAGTTTTCTGCCATCACTTCTGTGAACAGTTTTTTTATGTCATCTGCACTCTCTCCTGTTTCTTCATTGACTCCAATCAGTCTTATGTTATTCTTCTTTGCATCATCTGGCAGCTGCTGGTTTGATTTCTCATGGTTCCTTACAATTTTAAAGAAATTTTTCTTTTCCTGGTCACTAATTGCAATCTTATCTTCTGTATCTAAAATTCTATCTTCACATTGGCTCATTCTGCTGCATAAACTTTCAATGGAGTTTTTAATCTCCTCAAAATCTGTTTGCATCTGTTTCATGGATTCAATTTGTTTCCTCTGTTGGGATTCCATCATGTTACTTGGGTCCTTTATTTTTTATCTGTGTCCTCTCTAGATTTATTAATCATGTATTGCACTATGGGCACAATCTCTGCTGTTATTTGAGAAATTATTTTTGCTTTCATTTTTTCCAGATCCTCTTTTGTTGCCAGTTCTTGGAGTCCAGGTGGTTGAGTTTCAGAGTGTTCCATCTCATTTCCCTTTGAGGTTTCTGTAGGTGATCTGGAAGTCTGGTTCTGAGGCTTCTTTATGTGTCTTCTCAATTCGACAGGGGCAGGGGTTGCTGGTGGCACCCACTCGGCTCACCTCCTCTGCACTGGGAGCTGTGGCATGCCTACCCGGAAGCCTCTTCTGTTTTGAGAACGGTGGCTCATTGACCTGGAAGCCTCCTCTGCACCATATAAATACTTTTAAACAAAGGATGCCACCTACAAAAGCCACATATTGTGATATCTTTTGGTTGATATGTTCATGAAAGGTAACTACATATAGAAACATATAGTAGATTAATTATTAAGAGCTAAATTTGGGTGAAAATTGGGTGTGACTGCCTTCAGTACAAAGTTTATTTCAAGGGCAATAGGACTCATCTAAATTTTATTTGGACATAGCCATCCATTTTTTCAGTGTCTCCAGATTTTACCAAATGAAAGTGCTGCTTATTTTTCAATAAAGAAGATGAAGTAAATCTTTAATTTTGTATACATCTAGCTATTAGTTACAGGTCACTTTTTGTACCTGAGAAATTATGGAGATCACTTGAATTTGTTATCTATCAATGGTCCTATAACAATTATACTTCTTGGTTTAAAGTATGGACCAGGTGAGGGAGCACGCTTGTGTTCACACCCAAGTATAAATTTGGAAGTCTTCTAACATCAAATGCCACTTCACAGCAGGGAGGATGATACTTTAATCTGTCTGAAATATCAAATTCTTAAAAATCATAATATCTAATAGAAGCAAAATATGAAAGCATAGCAATAATCATTTTTTCAATGTCCTGTTGCCAGCCAAATGAAAAATTGGAAATGGATTTTGAACATCTGCTGAACTACTCTGATTTATAGTATCCCCTTTATTTACCTCAGGGGAAAAATGCATGCTGTGATGAATGGAAAAAGTGACAGAAACATGGAAAGACACATCTGAGGTTGAAAAAAATGAAAGAACATACAAGGTTTTAAAAACCCTTCCAAATGCAGCTATGACAAAAGACATCTCTGCAAGTCTATCTATAAATTAGCTGTGATAATTCCAAGAAATTATTTAGCACTCAGGAAAACATTGCTATGGAATGATGGAAGGGTCTGGTAGGAGAAATTGTCAAAAGACTGGCATCAATCATAGTTAAGTGTGGCATCTCTACTAATTACATGGACCCTGCAGCGAGCCCGCTAAAACAGAGCCTGATACCCAATGACACACTGATGCGTGGCTGTGTGGATGATTGATGAAGTGAACCATCCGCATCTGGGACTGAAAAAAGAGGGTTGTCATTACTGAGGGTCTGAATGGAGAGTGATGCTTTCTGATCCAGGCACTATTTCCTTGACATTAAATGTGCAAGTCAGGAAAGTGGAGATGTCCTGAGGCCTGGCTTCAATGTGTGAGGTTATCTTCATTACTTGCTAGGAAAACCAAAGGTTTGGAATGGTCCAAAACTGGCCTAAAGTATTCCAAGAGTGTACATAGAAGGGCCTTTAGAAATTTTTTTGATCAAGCCTTGGAAAATGTTTATTGTGTTTTCTTTATACTTTTTAATGAACTCAAAAATGAAAGAAACTACCATTTTGTGACAGTAACCTATGTGCTATATACTTTTAAGTAGTATTTCAAACCTAATTCCTACCCTATTAGATAACTATTAATAAGCCCATTACATAGCTGAAAAACATGAGGTACAGAGAAATTATGCCATTACACTGAGGCCACCCAGCCTGAAATTAATAGACTCATGTTGGAATTTAAGAATGTTTGGCCCCAATGACTGCTCTCTGCCCACTTTGTCACATGAGCTTCTGCCAAAAGAAAGCTGCCTATAATATTCCACACACTGGGTTTCTTTTTTTAAAATTCATTTTATTGGTACATTTAAGGTATACAATATAATGATATTCATCATTGGAAATTTGCACCTTTACATAATCAATCTTGGTTCTTATCTTTTTCCCCATTCCCCTGCCCTCCCTTCAACACCTCCACCCCTCCCTATCTACAGAGACTGTTCCCATTCTTTCTTTTTCTCATCTTAATTCCATTACCATCTTTCTTTTCTCCTACTCCTCCCACTTCCCCTTCCCCTTTGCCCCTTTTCTTCTTATGTCACAATATCTATTATAGCTTTTAGTCCTTATTTACACTTTCAGTTTCTCACACTAGAGAAACTATTCGGAATTTACACATGGGTGTCCTATCTATTTCACTTAAGAGTATCACCTCAATGTGCATCCATTTAGCTATAAATGTCCCTAGTTTCTAGTTCCTTATGGCTGAGTAATACTCCATTTTATATTAAAAAAACACATTTTCTTTATCCAGTCTCTAGTTGATGGGAAATTGGGTTGCTTCCAAGTTTCAGCTATCAAAAATTGTGCTGCTATGAACATGGGTGCACATATATCATTGTGGTATGATTGTTTTAATTCTTTGGGGAAGATCCCCAGCAGGGGAATAACTAGGTCCAATGAGACTTCCAGTCCTAGTTCTTTGAAGTATCTCCATACTGATTTTCACAGCGGTTGCACCAGTCTACACTCCCACCAGCAGTGGAGCAGTGTTCCTCTTTCCCCACAGCCCCACCAGCATTTGTTATTGGTTGATTTCATGATAGCAGCCATTCTTTCTGGAGTGAGGTGGAATCTTAGCATTGTTTTCATTTGTATCTCTTGAATGACCAGTGATGTTGAACATTTTTTCATATGTTTATTTGCTATTTCTACCCTCTTTGCCTGAGAAAGGTCTACTCATTTCAGATGCCCATTTTTGGACTGGGTCTTTCAATTTGGGAGGTCTGATTTTTTTAAGTTCTTTATAGCTTCAAGATAGTAGACCTTTGTCTGAGGAACAGCAGGTAAAGATTTTTTTCCCCACATTGTAGGTTGTCTCTTCACACTGTTGGTGGTTTCTCTTGCTGTGTAGAAGCTTCTTGATGGGAAGAGATCCCACTTGTTCACTGTTTGTGCTAACTCAGGGGCAAGTGAGGTTTTGTTCATAAAATCTTTTCCTACACCAATGTCATCAAGAGTTCTACCTAACCTCTGTTTCACCCAGCTCAGCATCGCTGTTCTAATATTTAGATCTTTAATCCATTTCAATTTTAGTTGAGTGCATGGTGAGAGAAATAGGTCTAGTTTTAATCTTTGGCAAGTTGAAACCCAATTTTTCCAGGGCCATTTATTAAAGAGGCTATCTTTCCTCCAGTGAGTGTGTTTGGCTCCTTTGTCGAAGATGAGGTGGCTGATTATGTCTGGAATTGTTTCTGCAGCTTCTAATCTGTTCCACTGGTCCTCAGGTTGTTTCTTTGCCAGTACCATGCTGTTTTTATCACAGTAGCTTTGCAGTATTGTTTCAAGTTGGGAATTGTGCTACCCCCTACCTTGTAAAAATAAAAAGTACAGCCCAATATATCTGAAAGTTATCAATTCAACATATAATAAATATAAAAAGGTTTCTGTGTTATGTCTTTGAAATCTGATATAAAAAAACAACTCAATTTGGAACAGCCACATTTCAAGTAGTCAGTAGTTACCTGTGGCTTATTGGCCATAACACTGAAAAGTGTAATTCTGGATAGTATTCTGTTTATCTGAACAAATTTCCTGCCTTTGGGCCCTACCTCTGCTTTATCTAGTGGTCCATCTGTCCACTTATCTCTCAATGGATTTATTTATTTGTACTTTTTCTCAAAGAGATTGAGTTGATACTTTTCTAAATGTCATCCACTTTATCTGTCTTTTCTTGGGCTCTAATAAGTTCAAGCTTCTAAACATGACTTTGAAGGCAGGGCATCTATCTCTTTGTCAGGCTCTGGTGGTCTAGATACTGCCCTGAAGATTTTGCCTGGTCCTGAGAGAACTGTTAGCTGGCTTTTCCACTTAATCATACTTTTCATAATATTTACAAGTAAGATACTCAATGAATTTTTACAAAGTGAGTTTATGTAAGAAACCTGTATCCAGATCAAGAAATCTCACCAGCACCTCCAAAACCCTGCTGTACTCTCTTCTAGTCACTGGGCCTCCAAGGAAACTATTCTTCTGGTCTTAACAAAGGAGATGCATTGTCTTGTTTTTGTTATTACGTAAGTGGGCTCTTACAAGGCTTACTGTTTTGTAGATGCTTTCCTTTGGTCATATTACATGTGTGAGATTCATCTATGCTATTGTGGGTAGTTGGAGTGTTTTTGTTCTCATTGATATAAATATTCTACCATATGACCATATCACAACTTATTCATCCACTCTACTGTTGATGTATTTAGGGAATGTTCTAGTTTCTATTATAAGTCACATTTCAATGAGAATTTTTTGATGCATGTCTTTTGGTAGAGAAAACAGTGTATTAGTGTGTGTATGTGCCTATGCACTCATGCAGACATGTACAATTCTTGGATCACAGTAGATGGTACCCATGGTAATGATCCCTCAAAGCTAACAGATCTAATTCCTAGAACCTGTACATTTCACCTTATAAAGGGAAAGGACTTTGCAGATGTGCTTAAGGATCTTGAGATGGAGAGATTTATCTTGCAGGTCCTAAATGCAAACAAAGGTATTCTTATAGATGGAAAGCAGAAGTCTTTACACACAGAGAGAAGATGTGAAGACAGAGCCAGAGATTGGCTTATGTATCCACAAGGTAAGAAATGTCATCAGCCACCAGATACAGGGAGAGGCAAGGAATTGATTCTGCTGTAGAACCTCCAGAGGGACCAAAACCCTGCCTACACCTTGATTTCAGTCAGTGGTACTGACTTCAGGCATCTGACCTTGAGAAATATGAAAGAATAAATTTCTGTTGTTTTACACCACACAGTTTATTAGAAGGCACCATTACAGTGCTAAGTAGCTTTCCCAATTGACAGTAATCTGTTTAAAGAGTTTTTTAAAAAGCTCTTAGTTATCTAATTGTCAACTATATTATAATGCAAAAAATAAGCTCTAAAGAGTGATGTTTAAAAGTAAACTATCTATAGAGTAAAACTATTTACATTGTTCATGTATCCACTGTCTTGGTAAATATTTAAATTATGATAAAGACACAAGATAAAAAAATGAAGGTGAGGGCCAGGAATTTAGCTCAGTGATTCTACCGCCTGCCTTGCAAGTGCAAGGACCCGAGTTTGATCTCCGGTACCAAAAAAAAAAAAAAATGAAGGTGAATGTTCTCAATAACAAAGCATGCTACATACTGAGCACTGTAGACTAAGATTAAAGAACCATTTAATACTAGAACTCAGCTGAGCACACACAGATGATAGGGCTTCCACTCAAAGCACCCCAACCCCTCCTCCCTCTGGTCCTGGATTAGTGAGAAAACCAAGCCAATATTCACAACCATCCCTCAGGTTATACAAAGTACTACTTCCCAATCCATCCTTCCCAATTCCATGATCTAATAACTAGAGAGATACTGAAAATCCCAGAATAAAAAGAGATCAGAAACCAGTATAAACTAGTGATGATGCAAAAATATGGCAATTTTCTCTTAATCAGCTCATATGAGATGAAAAGAGCTAACTATAAATAAGATAGGATGTGCACCTGCAAAAACAGCAAGGCCTTCAGAAATTAGAAGCTACACAATGAAGCTGCCCTTCAGGGATGAGTTAGGACACTTGTAGGGTCCAGGACTCTGAAGACAAACTCAGTCCTTGAACAGGTTGGATCAAAGATGAATATGAAGGAAAACAAATAAACACAAGTCTTGTTATGACTTAAATAGTGCTCCTCCAAAGATATGTTGATGTCCTGTGCATGTGAAACTACTTTGGAACAGGACTGTTGTTGCAGATGTAGTTAATTTAAAATGAAGCCATGCAGCTGTAGAGTGGGCCTTACTCTTATTCGGCTGGTGCCCTTAAAAGGAGAGGGACATTGGGCAGAAACACAGACAAGGGTTGCTATGTGAAGACGGACACAGAGGGAAGGTGTAGGCAGGGTTGAAGTTACACTGGCACAAGCAGAAGAATAGTTGAGCTACCAGAAGCTGGAAGAGACAAGGAAGGGTCCTGCTCAGGAAACTTCTCACAGATGGGCACAAGCACTTCTACCACCCTGACTTTGGACTTCCAGCCTCCAGAACTGTGAGAGAATAAATCTCTGCTAATTAGCCACCCAGTTGTTTCTACTTCCATAGGACAACCGGAGGACACTAACCCAAGGCCTATTAAAAAGTACTACCCAAATAAAAGGAAAACCACCATCCCGAGGGCTCCAAAGAAAAACACACTTGAAAGAAATTATTGAAGGGCGCACATGAAAATTTCAATAAACTATCTGGCATCCTCTATAAAATGGGAGCAGCTGGATTCTATTATAGCAAATCAAAACCCTAGGTAAAAATGAGATGGATTAGGTTCAGAAAAATTGAAAGAAAATCTAAATTACAGCATGTTAAGTAAAATAGCAAGGGGTATATAGGAACCACCTGTGCTTTCTCCATCATTTTTCTGTAAATCTAAAAACATTATAAGATAAAAAGATTTTAAAAGAATCAAGGGAATGGTAAGCACAAAATTGAAGATAACACTAACACCGGTAAAAAATATAGAGGATGAGGTTTGTGATGAGCATACATTCAAAAGTGTTAGTAGTGTACAGCTGTTTTTCAAAAATGTATTTATTTGTGCACTGTGTTTGGATTCTGATTTAAACAAGATAACTATTAAAAGGAACATACAAAGATGGGGGAGGGGAGGATGGGGGAAAGGGTGAAAAAAGAATTAAGATGTGGTGGGCACGTGTACCAACTCTCCACGAGGAATGTAATCATTATGTACCACAAACATGTACTAATAAAAATAAATATTTTTAAAGAACAAAAAATATATTTATTAGTACATATTTGTGGCACATAATGTTTACATTCCTTGCATGGAGTTGGTACCTGTACATGACACATTTTAATTCCTTTTTCATCCCCTTTCCTTCTCCCTGCCCTCTCCCTCTGTGCCTCGATCCCCTTCCAAACTGAGAAAGCTGTATCTCCCTACTTCCTGTTATCTATCTTTTATGTTCCTTTTTATTTATAATTTGGTTTTCTCATGAATTTAAATTTTGAATATTCATTTTATCAGGCTCAATAACACACACTTATTAAACATATTATCTGTTAAATATGACATAATAAAAACAGCAAACTCAATAAACACACTGACATTGATTCAGTAAAGATCAGATCTGATCCATAGTAGCAGCAAAACTTTCATATTTTCTGTGAAGAAATGAAGGTAGAAGAAAATATGTTAAAGAATTTATGGAAAAGGAAAGACTAGACCCCAGAAAGAATGAAATAGCAGGAAAATTTTTTCCTTTGTTGAGGAAAGAGCTATGTAGTGAACAAGCTTACTGCAGGCAAAACTAATTAAGAGACTTATTTCTAGATACATACTGGAAAAAATTTTGAGGTACAAGGATGGAAACAAAATATCTTACTGGTATTCAGGCAGAATATTTTTTAAAAGCATTTCTAAAAAGAAATAATAATCCATTTACCCCAAACTCTTTTTCTGTGATATTAAATTCCAAGAAATAATAGGACAGTACCTGGAGTTCCAAGAGAAATACTATGACCCAAAAACTTCATAATAAAAATGCTATTCTTCTATAAAAACAACAGAAAAACATTCTCAGATAAAAAAAAAACTACTCACATACTTATCTCAGGAAAACAATTTAAGATACATTCCAGTCAACAAGATGAAACAATATCAAGCTCCACAAAAATTGGAGAGTTGATATACAAAATGGCTGGGCAATATTTGGTTTAAAATATCTAAATGATATTACACAGCTGTTTAAAAACTAAATGGAAAAACAAGAGATTATTATTTCAAGAGAAAAAATAATGTATACAACCAATTTCACAACTACTGTGTTTCGTGAATTTTAAAACCAAAGAACAAACATGGATAGTAAATTTAGATATAGATAGAAAAATAAAGAGTGTATCTGTATAATACTAGATAGAAATGTTAGGTATATAATTATCTATATAGGTATTATCTTAGACATAGGTGTTATCTATACAACAGCAGTAAAAGGTTAAAAATATCTTTTTTTGTACCTTACTCTCACTATATAATCAACATAGGACACAGCTGTGAACTCTAGTCACCAAAATGTGTGTGGGAACTCCACACAGCAACCAATCAATCGATTATTTTCAGCAGGAAACACCAGCTAGAAGTCCTCTAATTCAGCCCTAATATCATCTACCTGGAGATAGTGTCATATCCCCCAAAGGGCTCGGTCCCACAAGACTGCCCCATTTCCGATGCCACTCAGTAGGCCCAAGGTGGTTGTGCCTATGTTTCTGACCACTAGCTAGAAATCAGAATTCCCATGACCTCTTCCTCAGGTTCAAACAATTTGCTGTAGCAACTAGCAGAAATCAGAAAAGGATTGTATTCACACTTTCCAGTTTATCCTAAAAGGACATTACAAAGGATACAAATGTGTAGGGCAAGAGGAATATGGGAAAGGGCTTCCAGACCCTCTCTGAGTGTGCCACTCACATGGTCAGCTCTTTGCAAGATCTACAAACCCTGCTCTTTAGGGCTTTATGAAGACTTTCTATAGGATAATTTATTAAACCTCTGGCCATTGGTGATCAACTTAACCTTCAGTCCCTCCCCCGACCCCAAAAGTTGAGAGATGTGCTGAGAGTCCCAACACATTAATCAGTCTTAGTTTGCCTAGTAACCAGCCCCAATCTTGAAGCTACAACAGGCCACTAGCTGTCAGTAAACTCATTAGCATAAGAAATAGATGCCTGTCACAGTTCCAAGGATTTTAGGAATGGTATGGCGGGAAACAGAGGAACAAGAAATATATATTTCACAATACCACAAGTAGATATAATCTGTATAATTACTACATAGCTAGCTAGATATTATGTTATATATGATATATATATATATTACATCAATCTGTCTATATCTAGCCATCTGAACATATCTCAAAGAGTCCTAGAGAGATTTTCTCATCAGGAGATTTTCTTCTAACATACCTGATAACGACCAGGGGCGAGAATCTTACACGTGCTTCTCTACAACAATCATAATTTCACCTAAGAGACCATCAGAAATAGCTTTATTATGGTACATTCTTTACATAAGCCACTCTAAGAAGTCCAAGAATTTGAGGTCATCTTCATTCATCTAGACTCTCATTCCAATATAGTCCTATCCATTTCTTACACAGATCTAATGTCCCATTCAGAGCTACAAAATCTTCCATTGTACAGTGTAGATCTCACATCCACTTATCTACAAACTCCTATAGATTCAGAAATTTTTTTCTGAGACTAACTGACAACTAAGTCTTGATTGTCTCAAAGGAGTACACTCTTCATTGTAAGCCCTCCCAAAGAGTGGCTATCTTTCTCTCACACTTTCTAGAGCCACTGGTCCTAAAGTTATGATAGATATCTTCTTTGGTATTCTCTGTGATCTTCTCCAATGTTATTCTTGTCATAATTGTAAATAATCTATATTGTATAGGTCACCTTTCTGTCTTCATGACAAAATTTATAAGAAGAGTTTTTCTTTGGCTCACAGTTTCAGAGATTTCGGTCCATGGTTGCTTGGCCTTGTTGCTTTGGGCCTGTCAGGGTACAGTACATCATAGCAGGAGAATTCGAGAAGCAAAGAAAAGGGAGAGAGGAAGGAGCCAATGTCTCAATATCCCCTAGAAGGACATGTCCTCATTGTCCAACTCCAACTAGGCCCACTTCCTAAGGATTCCAGAACCAATCCTTAGCACAGGGGCCTGTAGTGGACATTTCAGATTCTAACTATAGCACAAGTAGATCAATCCAAGAGACTTTCTCTAATGATTGAAATGTTTTATTTCTGCATAATCTAGTAAGGTAGCCACTAGATATATGTTGTTATTAAGTACTTGAAAAGCAACAAGTGAAACTGAGACACTGAAGTTTTACCCTTGCATAATTTTAATTAACTTGATACCTATGTGTGTTAGAAGCTACCATTTTGGACAGTGCAGATATTGCTGATAATTTTAACAGCCATTGCTCTCAGTTCCTTGGCCTTTATTTTTCCAATGAACTTGTCTTCCACACTACCACAGGTATCTAATTCCAAATACTAGAATGTTGCATAACAAATAACTTCACCTGCCCCTCAAATTCATTTTCAAACATCGCACTCAGCAGCTACCACATCTCTTTTTATAGTTCATTTTCCCAAATATATTCACTTCAAAAATGTCACTCATAGGGGCTGGGGATTTAGCTCAGTGGTTTCGCCACCTGCTGCGCAAGCACAAGGACTCGAGTTCAATCCTCAGTACCAAAAAAAAAAAAGTCACATATATACATATATATCTCCCATACATATATACATATATATCTCCCATCCTCTGACTCTCTCTCCCCATTTTACTAATCTGACAAAATACCAACCCTAGTTAAAACTGATTGGCAGATAATTCCATCAGCATTTATGTGACCAAATGTGACGAATAAAAAACATATAGCACATTGAACTGTCTCATTTTAAGTTCATGTCTACTGTACTAGAAGGCTTTTCTGTCACTGGAATACCATACAGGGCACTCACCACTATACAGAGAAGTTTAATTAAGCCCACAATTTCAGAGAATCCAATTCCTGGTCAGCTGGCTCCAAGGCAGAAACACCATGGCAAAAAGGTATGGCAAAGCAAGGATGTTTAGTTCATGACAGCTACGGTAGGAAGCAGAGCAGGAGAACACAGTAAAGGGCTCAGGAACCATGGAGCTCATACTTCTACTACCCACAGAGCATACTTAAAAATGTGCTTCATTAATCTGCAAGGCATTTCTTAGTGACGTCAAGTTAGCATATCAGGATTAATGCCACAAGTCATCTCTTGTCAGTTTGACACCCAAATACATCTCTTTAAACCATAATCTCTAAATAATCACAATAATAAGTTAATAATTCTGCCTAACATAATACAACTACTCTGCATACAACTGAAACACAATAATCTCTTCCTCAATGTGTCAACATTGTCAGCATCTCCTCTGAGACTCAAGGCACACTCTTAGCTGTAGGTTATTATAAAAATTAAAAAGTTACATAATCCTAAGATATAATGGCAAAGGATAAATATTCTCATTCCAAAAGGCAGAAAAGGGAGGATAGAAAAGAATAAAACCCAAAGGTGATTGAAACCCAGAAGGGGAAACAGCAAGTCCTGTAGCTCCATGTCCAGTATTTGGGGCACATGGTGATGAGATATAAGCTCCAGAGGGCTTGCATGGTCCCACCCCTAGTCTTGCTGGTTGCGGTACACATTGCCTCTCACTTTGGTTGGATTTCTTCAGCAGATATTCCATTTTTCTGGCATCTCCGACTTTCTGGGTTATCCACTGTACCTTTGGCTTCATTACTACAGTTTCATGCAGGGCTGTGGACTCTTGGCCTGGCCTCCCAGGCCTTCCTTTAAAATCTGGGTGGAAGCCTTTCTGAACCCACAACTCTTGAATTCTGTGTGCCTATAGAGCATCACATGGATGGCACTAAGGTCTACTGCCAGCCATGTCCCTTTGCATCATGGCTGCAGAAATCTGGGTAACTGGATGGCTGAACACTATAAAATGAATCTGAAGAAACAAATTTCCTAAGAGGCCTTCTCAAACAGGATCCCAGGGCCTTTATTCTGAAATAAAAATGGTGACACTTCTGTAACGTTGAGGCTGTGATGAGTGGTGTCTCGCTCTCAAGACGTCCCTCTTCTTATCACTGTACAAAGTTCTTGGTTTCTTTTTAATGGTGCTAATTTCTTCAGCAATCACAACTCCCTTGGTAGCAAATTTACACATGATTCCTTTTGGGCCAAAATTTAAGTTTTTCAAATTTTCTGGTCTACTTTTTGCTCCCCTGGCCAAAAGAAGCCAGCAGTACCCATGTTGCAGTCTACACAACTGGCTGCCTTGAAACTTCCCATGCCAGATCAGTTAGTTCACCACCCTTAATCTCAATCCCTGCAAAGACTCAGACCAAGGAAAATGTAGGCGAATTTATTGCCACTGTGTAACATATATGGCCCTCTAAATAGTCTAATTGCCCCTTTTCTCAAGTGAAACCTCCTTTTACTGTCTGGATGCCTATTAATGTTCTGATCTTCTGACCTCTGAATCATTCATCAGGCTCTTTTTATAGCCTTCTAAGGTTTCTCTAGGTTGTGTCTTCAAGCCTTTCTATACTCCTCCTGCAAACCAGTTCAAAGGCTTCTAAACCACATGCTCAGTTACAGTCACAACAATGATCTTATTTCTCCAGTAACTTTTTTCTGCATTAGTTATTTTTCCTGTTGCTGGAACACAATACCTAACACCACAGTCTAAAGGATAAATTTAATCTGGCTCACAGTTTCAGGAGATGTCTCTAATAACCTGGCTCCAACGCACAAACATCATGGCAGGAAGATGCATTAAAGCAAAGTTGTTTAGCTCATGGAAGCTGAAGAGCAGAGCAGGGGAATAGTGTCAGAGAAGAAAGGTGTCAGGGACCACAAAGAGTACCCAAACTCACACCTCCATGAGCCAGCCAGACACATTCAAAAATGTGCTTTGCCAATTTTCTGGGCATTTCTTAATTCAATCAAGTTGACATATCAGGTCGCACCCACTCACCTCAAGACAGCCTTTGGTTGTCTTGCACTCTGACTACATTTCTCTAGTCCATTCATTCACACATTCACCTAGATAATTATTTCACACCCTGTTCCAGTTCTTCCAACTTTGAATATCTCCTCTCACTGTTGATTTCCTGCTGAAGAGTTGATTTCTATTCCACAAAGAAAATAGAAGTGGTGAAAATAAAACTTCTATCACCAGCACATCTCTCACTACCTGGCTGCAAATATACTAGTATTTTTTTCTGTGTTTCAATGTGCTATAGTAGATTCCATTGCCCTATACTTATTATTCCCATATTTTCTGCATCATCAAATTTTTCTTCTCTTCTGAATATTCTTACCAGTTTGAAAATATACTATAATGCTTCCCACATTTAAAAATATAATTCTTTGATCCATTGACTCATTTCCCTCTAGCCTCAACACAATTTTTCTACTGTCTTTTATGGGAAAACATCATGAAATAATAGATTCCAATTGCTATCTCACTATCCTCTTCCCAATTCTCTCTTGAATCCATATTTGTCAAGCTTTAATTCCCACTGCATTCACTTATACAGCTCATGTAAAGGTGTATTGTGACTTCCTGTGGAAAATCTGTCACTTGTTTATCTTCATTATACTTCACCTCTCAGCAGCACTTTAAATATTTATCATTATTTTCTTCTGTGTTATTTATTTAATTTGGCTACTGAGAGTCCTCTCTTGGTTTTTCTGCTATAGCACAGGCTTTTTCTTAGTCTCCTTGCTGAGCCCTCCTGGCCTCACAGACCTCTAATCTGGAATTGCTGCAGAATTCACTCTTCTGATCTTTTCTCTTGTCTACTACCCCTCACTTAACCTAACATATGAATCTGAGCTGATGACTTTAAATATACTTAGTTATTGGCAATTACTCAAATTTATTTTTCAGTTATAGAACTCTCCCTTAAAGTTTAGGTTCATATTTCCATGGCCTACATAAAAGTCCTGCTCAATATCTACAGTAGAATATCTAGTAGATAATTCATATGTTTCACATACAAAGCTACAGTGGTGTTATCCTAACTAATTCTTCCCCATTTGTTCACATCAAATCCCCCCCCCCTTTCTGTCTTTCATCCAAAGAATCAGAAAATTCTATTTGCTGCATTGCTTTCAAAACCTATTTTGAATCCCAGGACTTTTTACTACTTTTTTACTATCATCATCCTTTATCTAGAACATATCAATAATGCCTTGCTTTCAATTTTGTGGTCTGAAGTTCATTAGTAGCTGTAGATATATTAACACTTTCAAAGTGTAAGTCAGGTCTAGTTACTGCTCAGCTCAAACCCTGAAATGTCTCCCATCTTGGTCAAAGTGAAGTCTTTGGAAAGACTATATAGCGTGGTCCAAACTCTGTCATCATCTCTGACTTCATAGCCTAAAGTATCCATCAACTCCCTTTCCTCCTTTCTGGATGCCCTGCCTTCTTGATGTACTTTCACAAAAAGCTGTGATCTCAGAGTGTTGACACTTAAAGTTCACTCTCTGTAGACTGCTCTTCTCCATGATACCCACAGAATCTTTTCCCTTGCTTCCTTCCAGTATCTGGTGCTTTGTCACAGAGCCTTCTCTGACCATTCCACATAAAATTTTAGCAACTCCTTTGGCCTGAAAAACATATCTCTTTTAACCTGGTTTATCAATCTCCATGAAAAAAAATCACCAATAAAGCTAACTCTGTATTTGCATCATATTTATACCTACATCTACATCTATAGGAGACAGACTTATTTTTTAAAGGAATAAATTTATTTACTTATCTTGCATGCTCCAGTTCTATTTTGTACACTTACTGACAATCAATAAATATATTTTGAATGAAGAAGGAAAGAGAAAAGAACAGTATAAATACTAAATGTCTTAATGATATAGATAATATTTTGAGTTATATATTTCATTATATGCAAAAATTAAAAAGATAAAGAAAAAGTAAAACTTCAGAGCAAAAATTTTTTGCAAGCAGAACTTGTAGAAATGAAAAGTGTAGTTATGTGTGGTTATTTAAAATTAAAAACAACACCTAATGTATGGATTGAACAGAAAGTCACACATCTGAAGAGAATATTAATGAAAGATTAGTAATTAGAAACTACCAAGAATTCAGAAAAGAAAATGAGATGGAGATTATGAAAAAGGATAGAGCAAATAGTATGAAACTTTAGAAGATCTCTAAGAAAATATTCAAAAAGAAAAAAGAAGGCACTGATAAAGAGACAATATATGACTGAAAAATACTGACTCAAAGAAAAACATAATTTTCAGATGGAAACTTAGAATAGATCCTAGTATGTTAAAGGAAAAACCAAAGCTAAATAATAACAAAAATACCAAGTATCAATACACAGAGAAGAACTATAACACATAAAAAAATGAAAGATCTATTATCTGAATAGGCAAAATAATCAGATGGTCAGCAAACTTTACATCAGTAAAAATAGAAGTCAGAAGTAAAAGCAAGAACATCTTCAATGCAACAGACGAAAACTGGTTCTCAACAAATTATATCTCCTCTAGCAAGGTATGGAAATGTTCTATCTTAGATCTTCTGGGTGTTGAAAGGTTGGTTTCTAATTTGTGGGTGCTACGGGAAGATAGTGGAACACTTAGTTGGTGGAGCCTAGTAGCAGAAAGTTAGATTATGGAATTGTGCCCTTGAAGGAGATTCGGGAACTATGGCACCTTCCTCCCTCTCTTTGCTTCCGGGCTGAAGTGAGGTGAGCAGCTTCCTTTCCCATGAGGAGGGGAGCTGCCCTCTGAGACCTCCATAATTTACTACCTTGCAGCATTTCCAAAGTAATGAAGTCAGGGAACCATTAACTGAAACCTCTGAAACCATGAATCAAATTAAACCTTTCTTCTTATAAGCTGACTATCTCAGGTATTTTTGATACAGTGATGTAAATTTGACTAGTACAGGAGGATTCCAATATTTCTACATCCTTCCCAACACATATTCCCTACCTACTTTGGAATTATAGCCATCCTAGTATGTCTGAAGCGATATCTCACACTTTTGATTTGATGAACAATATTGAGCATTTTTTCATGTGGTCATTGATCATTCATTTTTCTTTGGAGAAATGTCTATTCAAATGATAATTCATTTCTAAGTCAGATAGTCTTACTATTATTGAGTAATAAGAGTTCCTTTTTATATTTTGTATATAAGTCCATTAACAGATAAATGTTCTGTACATATTTCTCCCATTCTGTGGTTTTTTTCTCGTAGTATCATTTGAAGCACATAACTTAATTCTGATGAAATACAGTTCTTCTGCCGCCTGCCTCTCAAGCGCAAGGTCCCGAGTTCGATAACAGGAACCAAAAAAAAATACAATTCATCTTTTTTTTTTCTTTTGTTCCTTGTACTCTTAATCCTGTAAGTATGAAACTATGTGTAAGCCAAAGTCACAAAGATTTGTTTCTATCCTTTGTCCTAAGCGATTTATTCATTAAAATTTTACACTTAGGTTTTTGATCCATTGTGAATTAATGTTTGTGTAATAGTGTTAGGGGTCCAATTGGACTCTTTTTCATGTGGATAGCCAATAGTCTCAACACCGTTTGTTGCAAAGACTATTCCTCTCCCATTATATTATCTTAGCACCCTTTTCAAAAATCCGTTAATCATAAAGTGGTTTATTTCCAAATCCTCAATTCTGTCTTATTTATCTTTCTGTCTGTCATTACGCCATTACACACCTTGGTAATGATTACTGTTACTTTCCAATAAGTTTTGAAATTGGAAAATGTAAGTTCTCCAATTTTGTTCTTTCTAAAGATTGTTTTGACTCTTCTGACGCCTTCGTGTTTCCATATAAATTTTAGGATCAGCTTTTCAATTTTTGCCAAAAAACAGTGAAGAATTTGATGAGGGTTGCATGAATCTATAGGTCAATTTGGAGAATATTGCCATTTTAAGGATACTAAGAATTAAGGAACATGAGCTACCTTTTCATTTTTGGAGACCTTCCTTAAGATTTCAATGTACAAGTCTTGTATTGTTTTATTAAATTTATCCCTAAGTATGTTACTTGATGGAATTGTAAATGGAGTTGTTTTCTTAATTTCATTTTAAGGTTGCTTATTGTTTTTGAACAGAAATGCATTTGGATTTTTTCTTTTGGTACCGGGGATTGAACTCGGGTCCTTGCACTTGCAAGGCAGGCTGAAATGCATTTGGTTTTTATATATTATTTCAATATCTTGGAATCTTTATTATTTTGATTATTTTTGAGTGTATGTGTGTGCCTGTTAGGATTTTCTGAATGAGAAAAAAAATCATGGCATTTGTAAGTAGCGCAGTTTATTTCTTCCTAACCAATATGAACTCTTTTTTCTTTTTATTTGCTTACTCATTTTGATGAGAACCACAATACAAAATTGAATAAAAGTGGCAAGAATAGATACCTTGATCTTGTTCTTAATCTTAGGGAAAAAGAAAGTATTCCGGTTTTCACCATTTTAGGCAATATTTGCTTTTGTGTTTTTCATTAATGATTTTCATCATGTTGAGAAGTTCCTTTCTGTTCCTAGTTTGGATATCCTCAAAAGTTTTTTCTGCATCTACAGTTTTCTTTTATCCTAATAATATGGTGTTTTATATTGATTGATTTTTGTATTTTGAATCAACCTTATATTCCTGGAATAAAAATCATTTGGTAATTGTTTATGGTCTTTTGTATATGTTGTTGTATTCTTCCTGAGATTAAGTTGATTTTCTTTTTTTTTGTATATCCTTTTATTGGTACATTTTAGGTGTACAATATAATGACATTCATCATTGGAGACATGCACCTTTACATACTCTCTTGGTGCTTATTTTTTCCCCATTCCCCTGCCCTCCCTTTAACCCCTCCATCCTTCCCGATTTATAAAAACTTTGTTTCCTTTTTTTCATTTTCTTATATTAATTCCATTCCCTTTTTTCCTTTCCCCTATCCCTCCCACTTCCCCTTCCTCTTTGCCCCTTTTCTTCCTATTTCACATTATCTATTATACCATTTAGTCCTTATTTACACTTTCAGTTTCTCACACTAGAGAAACTATTCGGAATTTACACATATGTGTCCTATTTAGTTCACTTAAGAGTATCACCTCAATGTGCATCCATTTAGCAATGAATGTCTCTATTTTCTCATTTTTGATGGCTGAGTAGTACTCCATTTTATTAAAAAAACACATTTTTTTTATCCAGTCTCCAGTTGAAGGGCATTTGGGCTGTTTCCATGTTTTAGCTATTACAAACTGTGCTGCTATGAACATGGGTACATATATATCACTGTGGTATGATTCTTTTCATTCTTTGGGGAAGATACCCAGCAGAGGAATAGCTGGGTCAAATGGGACTTCCAATCCTAGTTCTTTGAGGTATCTCCATACTGATTTCCACAGTGGTTGCACAGTCTACACTCCCACCAGCAGTGGAGCAGTGTTCCTGTTTCCCCACAGCCCCACCAGCGTTTCTTATTGGTTGATTTCTTGATAGCAGCCATTCTTTTTGGAGTGAGATGGAATCTCAGCTTTGTTTTCATTTGCATTTCTTGAATGACCAGTGATGTTGAACATTTTTTCACGTGTTCATTTGCCATTTCTGCTTCTTTGTCTGAGAAATGTCTGTTCATTACAGATGCCCATTTTTGGATTGGGTCTTTAAATTTGAGAGGTCTGATTTTTTTATGTTCTTTATAGATTTGAGATAGTGGACCTTTGTCTGAAGGACCACTGGTGAAAATTGTTTCCCACATTGTGGTTTGACTCTTCACACTGCTGGTGGTTTCTCTTGCTGTTCAGAAGCTTTTTTTTTTGTACCAGGGATCGAACTCGGATCCTTGCACTTGCACAGAAAGGGGTGAAACCACTGAGCTAAATCCCCGGGACCAGAAGCTTTTTAATAAGAAGAGATCCCACTTGTTGATTGTGCTAGTTCACAGGCAACTGAGGTTTTGTTCATAAAGTCTTTTCCTGCACCAATGTCTTCAAGAGTTCTACCTAACCTCTGTTTCAACCGGTTCAGCGTTTCTGTTTGAAAATTTAGATCTTTAATCCCTTTAGATTTCAGTTTAGTGCATGGTGAGAGATATAGGTCTAGTTTTAGTCTTGGGCAAGTTGAAACCCAATTTTTCCAGCACCATTTATTTAAGAGGCTATCTTTCCTCCAGTGAGGATGTTTGGCTCCCTTGATGAAGATGAGGTGGCTGAGTGTGTCTGGAGTTGTTTCTGCATCTTCTAACCTGTTCCACTGGTCCTCAGGTCTGTTTCTTTGCCAGTACCATGTTGTTTTTATCACAGTAGCTTTGTAGTAGAGTTGCAAGTTGGGGATTGTGATACCCCCTGCCATGTGTCTGTTACCTAGAATTGCTTTTGCTATTCTCAGTCTCTTCTTGTTCTAAATGAATTTTTGGCTTGTTTTCTCAAGGTCCATGAAGTATGCTGCTGGGATTTCAATTGGGATTGCATTAAATCTATATAGTGGTTTTGGAAGTATGGGCATTTGCATTATGTTGATCCTTCCTATGCAGGAGCAAGGGATGTCTGTCCATTTTCTGATATCATCTTCAATCGCTTTTTTCAAAGTGCTATAGTTTTCAGAGTAGAGGTCCTTGATTTCTTTTGTTAGGGTGATTCCTAGGTATTTCAGTCTCGTGGATGCTATTATGAAAGGAATTTTTTGCCCTATTTCTCTCTCAGTGAGTCTGTTGTTCGTGTAGAGGCAAGCTATTGATTTTTGTGTGTTGACCTTGTATCCAGCTACTCTACTGAATTTGATTATTAAGTCTAGGAGACTTTTGGTGGAGTTCTTGGGGTCTTCTAAATAAAGTATTGTTTCATCTGCAAATAATGACAATTTGACTTCTTCACTTCCTATCTTTATTCCCTATCTTTATTCCTTTTATTTTTTCTCTTGTCTAATTGCTGTGGCTAATGTTTCCAAAACTATATTGAACAGGAGTGGTGATAGTGGACATCCTTTTCTTGTTGTTGATTTTAGTGTGAAGCATTTCAGTTTTTGAACATTTAGTATGAAATTGGCTGTTGGTTTTTCATAGATGGCTTTTATCAGATTGAGGTAGAGACTGTCTATTCCAATTTTTTGTAGGGTTTTGATCATAAATGCATGTTGGATTCTGTCAAATGCTTTTTGCATCTATTGAGATGATCATATGGTTTTTGTCCTTGGCTCTATTGATATAGTGTATTACATTTATTGATTTGCATATGTTGGACCATCCCTGCATCCCTGGGATGAATCCCGCTTAGTCAGGGTGTATGATCTTCTTGATGATCTTCTGCATTCTATTTGCCCATATCTTATTAAGGATTTTTGCATCTATGTTCATTAGTGAGATTGGCCTATAGTTATAACTGATACATATAGAGTTATCATTGTCATGACTTTTTCTTTTTTTTGATTCTCCTTTACTTTTAATTTCTTGTTGTGCCTGGTGGATTCATTCTGCTGGGCTTCCTGGGGTTGTAATTCTTATTGTCTTTTCCTAGGATTTTGTCTAAAATGTTTTGGAGTGCCGGTTTGGTATTCATGAAGTTACTAAAGTGCTCTTTGTCATGAAAGTATCTTATTTCACCATCAATTTTGAAAGATAGTTTTGCAGGGTACATCAATCTGGGTTGGAGGTTGTTTTCCTTTAGTGCTTGAAATACATCACTCCAAACTCTTCTTGCCTTGAGGGTTTGTGTTGAGAAGTCTGCTGTAATTCTGATGGGCTTTCCTTTGTATGTGATTTGTTTCTTTTCTCTGCTTATAGAATTTTGTTCTTCTGTTCAGTTTCTGGAATCTTAATAATTATATGCCTATGTGTAGATTTTTTTGATCAAGGCTATTTGGAGTCCTATATGTCTTGCTTATCTTTATGTCAAGTTCTTTTCCCTGCTTGGGAAATTTTCTGCCATCACTTCTGTGAACAGTTTTTTATGTCATCTGCACTCTCTCCTGCTTCTTCATTGACTCCAATCAGTCTTATGTTATTCTTCTTTGCATCGTCTAGCAGCTGCTGGACTGATTTCTCATGGTCCCTTACAATTTTAAAGCAATTTTTATTTTCCTGGTCACTAACTGCAATCTTACCTTACTTATGTGAAATTCTATCTTCACATTGGCTCATTCTGCTGCATCCACTTTCCATAGAATTTTTCATCTCCTGGAAATCTGTTTGCATCTGTTTTATGGTTCAATTTATTTCCTATGTTGTGATTCCATCATGTTTCTCAGCTCCTCTATGTTTTTATCTGTGTCCTCTCTAGATTTATTAATTATGTCTTGCACTATGGGCACAATCTCTGCTGTTATGTGAGAAATTATTTCTGATTTCCTTTTTGCCAGATCTTTCATTGCTAGTTCAGGGAGTCCAGGTGGTTGAGTATCAGAGTGTTCCATCTCGTTTCCCTTTGGGGTTGCTGTAGGTGATCTGGAAGTCTGGTTCTGAGGCTTGTTTACATGTCTTCTTATTTCAACAGGGGGCAGCGGTGCTGTAGCAACTGCGCACCTCACCTCCTCTGTGCTAGGAGCTTTGGCATGCCTACCTGGGAGCCTCCTCCACACTGGGAGCCAAGACACACCTACCCAGAAGCCTCCTCTGGACTGGGAGCTGTGCCACGCTGACCCGGAAGCCTCCTCCATGCTGGGATCCGCGGCACACCTCTAAGTTGATTTTCTTAAACAAATGTTTCTTCATTTGCTGTAGCTACTAAGACAATTTCCATGATCTTTTTTGTGTTTTATAAGTTTTGCTAGTTAAATTTTCTATTGTGGAAAGGACCAGCAGGAATGTCATTCTGTCATTCTAAGAAATTCATTTTCATTCTTTCTTTTTGTAATATAGTAGTCATTTGTATGATATACTAAAACTTACATGTTAAACTTTTTTGAATATTGAGTTTGTTCCAAGTTATTTTGGTTATTGTGAGTTCTCTGTGTATGTCTCCTAAAAATGTATGAGAATTCTTAAGGGGAAACATATCCATATTTACTAGTTTTAGGGTATATGTAATTTTAACTACATTGGATAATGTCATCTTGCCCAAGACATTATAATGGTTATAGTGTCATATAGTGGACATATATAAGTGGTTATAATAGGAGTTATGTCTTCATTCATCTTCTCAACATTGTGTATTGTCAGATTTCTTAAGTTTTAAATGACATAGTTGCTGTAAAACTGTATTTTATAATTTTAAATTCTATTTGAGTATTAATGAAGTTAAGCATTTCTTTATCCATTTATTAGCATATAATTTTTTTCTGTTATATAATCATACACACGTTTAATTTTTCCATTGGATTACTTGAATTTATTGATTTAAAATATTGTCTTATATTTTTCTAGAAAATATATTTTTATTAGATATGTGTTTATAAAATGTCTTCATTTATGATTTTTTTCAAAAGATACTTTTTATCAAAATAGATCTTTATTTAAATTACAATTTAAATTTATAAATGTTTTCCTTGGTATAGTCCATCTTGAAAGTGTTGTAAAAGAAATCCTTCTCTACACCAAAGTCATAAATATAAGTTTATATGTTTACTGTTATAATAACATTTATAATTTTTGAGTTGCACATTAAAATCCTTAAGTCATTTAGAATTAACTTATTATGTAGATATGGAGTGAGTTAGAGATTCTGTTTTGTTTGTTTTTGTTCCTCCTTATGGATAAATAATTTCTTACTACAATTTACTGAATAATTATTTTTAACCTGTAATTCACAATACCATTTTTGTCATATCCTAACGTTATATGTATACTACATCTGTAAGGTCAGCCAGGTGGTCTTTGAGGGGTCAGAGGTGTTCAACAACCCCTGCCCTGTACGTACAGGTTCCTCATCTTCACTAGGTGAGACTGGCTCAGAGTGGAAGGCCCCAGCAGAGAATGAGGAACTCAGATCCCAAGCAGAAAGACGTAGTTAGAAATGAAAGCAATATGAGGCAAAAGTGTGCTTATGAGGTTGCAAATGCAAGGAACAGCTAGCAACGGTACACACTGGAATGAAATTCCCAAGGGTCAGAGGACCAATGTTCTTACCCAGGTAAGCTGGTTTCTAAAAATCACTGTTTCACTGATTGGTCTAAGCTAGGCCAGTCAGGCTATTAGCCTTTGTTTTGGGGTCAAGGAAAGGTCAAGGGAGAAGGGCGCATAATGAGTACATGTAATAATTTCACAAGAGCTAGCTTCCTCAGGTACCTAGCGTATGTGTTAAATACACAACCATCAGCCAACCGGGTCATGCCCTGTATCATCCCCACTTCCATCTCCCTCTACCTGTCCCTACTCTCTGTCTCTTCTTGAACCAATAAGACATGGTATTACTCTAAATTTGTGAAAAAAAGTTTTAATAATGTGGTAAGATTACCTCTGGTTCTTCAAAAATGTTTTGCTTATTCTTGACCTTTTGAGATTTCATAAATTCTAAAATCATGTTGTCAAGTTCTAATAAAATTATTTTAAAACTTTATTGCAATCACACTGAATCTCCATATTGTTTGAGATAGTTGTGTCTGCCTTGGTATGAATACATTTCTCACAATTTATATACTTTTAAAATATAATTAAGTTTTTAATTTCATTTTTCAGAGTTTGCAAATGTATAATTAGATTTATCCCTAAGTATTTTGAATTTTTGTTCTTTTCTAAATTGTTCCTATTTTAATCCACTAATTCTTTCTTAAGGTTACACAGCAATGTGATTGATTTTACACACAGATCTTTTATCTATCAACCTTGCTATACTACGGTACTGATTCTACCAATTACTTTGTTTTGGTTTTTTAGGTAACCAATTATGTCATTTTGACTTGGTTTCAGAATTTTTTCCTTTCAAATTCTTATAAATTTTATTTCCTTTTTTCTCCTTTATTGTGTGCATATTAACTAGAGTAGTGATAGTGACCACCTCTCCTATGTTCCTGACTTTAAAGTGAAGTATTTTAACTGTTAATCAACAAACTTGACCTTTGATGTGAGATATTTGTAGCTACTCTTTTTTCATTTAGAAAGTTACCCTTAGTTCCTAGTTTTCTTCTCGCTAAATATTAGCAAATGATATGATTAAGAACCGCGGATGGTTTTTCTCCTTTAATCAGTGAATGTGATGAATTACATAATTTTGTCCATTGAGCCAACCATAAACTCCTGAAATACCATTTCAGTTATGATTTATTATCATTTTTACATTTGTGGATTTCATTTGCTAGTATTTTTATTTCATCTACATTCATTAATGTTATTGACCTGTAATTTTATTCTCATATCATCCTTGCATTTGGATATTATACAATGTTACACTAACCTCATAAAGTGACATAGAAAATTTCCATTTTTTGCTGTCTAGGAACACTGTATGTTTGGAATTATTTGAACCAAAAATGTGTTTTAGAACATTTAGAATTTGCCAGAATAACCTCTCAAAAGACTTTATATTTTTGATTATGTTATTTTAATGATTAGAGCAACATTTGTATTTTATATTTCTCTTTCACCCTTTTTGGAAAGTCTATTTTCCCAGAATTTGTTCATTAGGCCAAATTTTAAATTTTTATTTCTACAAAATATTTCAAAATGCATCTCCCTATTTTTCTCCTTCCCTCCCTTCTTCCTTCTCTCCCTTTCTCCCTTCCTTTCTTCCTTCTTCCCTTCCTTCCTTTTTTTTTTCAGTACTAGGGAATGAAACTAGGGACATTTTATTACTGAGCTATTTCCCCACCCTTTTTTCTTTTTTCTTTTGAGACAGGGTCTAAGTTGCCCAAGCTTCCTTTGAACTTGCAATGCTCCTGCCTCAGTCTGCCAAGCAGCTGGGATTATAGTTATGTTCCACAACGTCCAGGCTATTTTGTTACACTTTAAAGGTTTGGTGCTTAAGTAAATGTGACACTTTTCAGACTTTTTATCAGTATTATTTTATATTCTCATTTTTCCTTGATTACTGCTACTAAATGTTACTCCATCTTATTGCATTCTTTTTGTTCTGTTTTGTTTTGGTACCGGGGATTGAACTCAGGTCCTTGCACTTGTGGGGCAGGCTGTGGAACCACTGAGCTAAATCCCCAGGCCTGCATCTTATTGCATTCTTCAAAGATCTGCTATTTTTATACAACTATTAACTTCCTTAAGTTATGAACTTCTATTTATTACCTTCTACATTTTGGTGTTAGTGATACTGTTCTTTGGTATTACTGCGTAAGTTGAATACTTGCCTTATTAATCTTCAGGCTTTTTGGTTTTCTAATGTAATAATTTACTACTGTATTTTTCTTCCTAATTTTCACTTTGGTAGCACTTCTTTATAAGTAGTGTTTTCAGTATCATTTAGTTTTAATAAATTTGTTTCATCATAATTTTTAAAAATATTTTTAATTAATTACAGGAAGTTTTTTTAATGTTACTTTGAGTTTTTTCTGGAATTCTTTGGAGTTCAGAGAAAGCTATCTTTCTAATCATTCATCAAAGGTAACCTTGTAGAAAATTTATTTCCTTTGCACTTAAAGACCTCTGTTGTTCTCCCTGTGTGCTGTTTCCCACAGCTCTTCCTATTAATTACAGGCTGGAGAGAAATCTATCTCTACCTCTGGCTTCTCTCCTTTCTCTACTCTCCATCTTCCTCTTGAGAGTATCTGTAATTGAACATCTTCAGGTCCCCACAGGTGTGCAAGGTTTTAACTGTCTCACTCTCCTCCGCTGTGCAGGCCCCATCACAGGCAAAGGCTGTGCCAGAATCCTACCCCAAATCCCGGGCATAGTCCTGATGCCTGTCCTGTTCCCAACAGGCTTAGCACGGATGCTTGTCAACCTGTCTGAATGGGTTGCATGTCCAGTCTTTTTTAAGTTTTGAATTTTTGTCATTCAGTTGGCTATATTTTTGTCCATTCTGCTACCAAAACTCCCTATCTTGGGTTCCAAGTGACTCAATTTTCCTAACTTCCTTCATGCTACTTTCAAGTAGCCACTACACAAATATACACTTTTCAGTTCAACCTACTGTCCATGTCAACTCACTGGGCACATACATTCTGTGTTTCCATACTTAGACTCGGTCTGAGCTTTATGTGGTTTGTGCCCTGCAATTCTTCATGCTTGTATTTTTTTATTCTTCATTTTCCCCTTTATTTCTATTCCTTAATTATATGTAGCTACTAAATGCTACCATCTTAACTTCCTTAATTCTAGATCTTACTATTAGTAAGTGCCAGGCACTTTAGAAATACTAACTCAGGTAATACTCCAGGGATAAAAATGGAGCCAAAGGATGAATGAATAAATTGTCCAAATAGATACAGCTATTTACTGTGCCACTGGGGTTTGAACCCTAGTAGTCTGATTCAAATAACCTTCTTCTTTGATGCTTCTCCTTCCGCCCTTGTGAAGCCATTTCTTACCACTACCCTGGACTGTTCTCTTCCTCTTCTGAGCTCCCACTGAAATTTATTTGTCCTGCTACTCTGGTACTTGCTGGAGATTGCCCTTTTTATAAATCAGTTCAATGAATGTCTCCTTCCCAAAATCATATATTCCTCCATGGTACAGATTGTTCTTACATTTTCCATTCTTGGAACAAACTGTCAAGCTGTACACAAGGTAACCATTCAAAAAGCACTTACAGATTAAAGGAATATTTTTAATCAAGAAACCACTCAGAAGGTAGCAACAGTACAGGGAATGGGCATAGAACTTTGATTCAGGGAAACTGACTGAAAATTCTGGCTCAGATATTACATAGTTATATGACCTTGGGTAAGTCACCTTACCTTCTTACTTTCAATTCTCTAAGTGAAAAATAGAAATAATATCAACGAATTCTCATAGCCTCCATGTTTTACTCAACATATATTTTACAAACATGATGTTCTTTACCTCTTCATCTCCCCAGACCCTAAATCTCAGGTTCATGAGCTACTCCAACAATTTTTTCTTCTTAATCCTACACAGCCTATCTTGGAAGAACAGATTTGAATTCGCTTTTTCATCTCTTCCTCTTGTAAATTCATCATATGGGCTCGAAGTCCTTAAGCAGCCCAGGAGCAGCAACTATGAATACGTGCATTGATCATTGATGTTATACTGTTTGAGAAACTTGAATCCCTTTCCTTCCTTCCTGGTAGCTGATTAGAATTAGTCATAAAAATTTGCAAGAGATTTGCATCCACATGAAACAGCCGTCGTCACTCTAGGACAGGCTCTCTCACAATAAGATGTGTCAGAGAATGATGCGGAGACATCTGGCGCGCTCTAGCTTGTCCCACATCTCCAGTGCTCCACATCTAGTGGTTTTCTTGAATGCTGGACATGCTGAGGAACAGCAGTGTAGACCCATCCAAGATGCTCAACACAAAGGAGACAGAGCTTCCCTTCATGGTTTCTCTTGAGCACTAGTTTGTATTGGCTTCTTGGATTGACCGACAAACTTCAACTTGTCCACACATGCCAATTTCTAAACAAATTGTTTAGTTGCTCCATTTCCAAGATTCCAACTGCCCTGTCCCATACCTCTGATTCTTTAGTTTCTACCACATTTGTACAAGGTCTAGGTCCATGTACATTATTTCTAGTTTGGGCTTGGTGTGTGTGTGTGTGTGTGTGTGTGTGTGTGTGTGTGTAAAGGCTGGCATGAAATAGGTCCCTTTAAAATATTTGGTAAATGATTTTACCCACTGATTTAATTCCCTACAGCATTTTTTGACCCCTAAGATCAGGTGCTACATCTAAATACCCTATTAAGTACAGTACTAAATTAGTATTTGTTTATTCTCAAAATGGCATACGGAAAAACCAGAGATGATGGATGTTAATAACAAGGAGACAAAAGGCAAAAGCAAATCAAGTTTGTAGATTTTTATGTGATATACTATAGCCCCATAAAAAGATAGCTAGATTCTAAAGACTCAAAAACCCAGGACAAATTGGACCCTGAAAAAATGACGACTCCCTAAAGTTAAATACAGGATACAATTAAATCAAGCAACATCCATAGCATCATAAATAAATTCTCTGCTATGTATATCTTCTAAACAATTTGAAATCAAAATTCCCATGGGTTCATATCTTAAGAGTGAAATGACGACTCCCTTTTCTTGTGATGTTTGTCTATCAGTGAGTCCCTTGGAAGAAAGAAATCTGTAGTAAGAGGATTTTATATATTTATTATTAACGACGAATGTTAAAAATGTTTCATTATCCCTAAGTGAGACTACTGTACAGCCTTTCTTTGGCCTCCCTTTTCTAACTGCCAGAATACCCACCCTGACATTTGATCCCTGTACAACTGTGACACAATCAAGATGTGTCACTCCACTTAATTAAATGAGGATTTAACAGGAGCACTGGGGTGTGACTTTTCTTTTTGAGCTACACAGGAAAAAAAAAAGAAAATCAAACCTACAATAGTGTGACATTTCAGTTGCAAATTCAAATTGAAAAAAATTAGCAAATGCAAAAGTTATGGTTGTCATAGTAATTCTAGCTAAGCCATAAGACGTACAGTGTACTTTGGGAGATTCATTTACATTATACAGTCTTTTATATTATACATTATGTCACATATTTTAATGTTACACAGTACATGATTATTTCAAACATATGAATTTATGTGAACACAAACCATGTTTACATAATTTGCTATATGTCACTTACTAAAAACTACATTTGAAGAATTTTCCTAAATTCATAGCAAAATTTTAAATTCTTGTTATAGTTTATATTCTGTGTCTTCCTTCCCCTTAACATACTATGGTGCTTAGAGTAGTAATAAATTCAAAGAGTTAGGAGATGATCTCACTTGGCCTTATCAGTACTCACATCAAAGCCTTCCAAGTTGAAAATGTAATATTAAAAAATGTACAGAATCCTGAATTCTGTAATCCCAGTTAACTTTTTGTCATCCCTACTTCCATTCTACACATAACATACCAGGTAGGTTAGGCCCCTTCCTGCCTGGAAATGCTTTGATTCTTTCAAGTTACAGACCTCTTTCTTGAAAAATACCCTCTCACTTCTCCAATCATTATTTCACTATCTCCCTGATGAATACTTTTGAAATCTCATTTATTTTTGTAAGACAAGACAAAATTGAAACATCCCTCAGGCAACAAATAATAGCATACATAGGATATCTTTTTTTTCTCCCCTAAAAAGTTGCATTTTTCTCCAGGCAAAACTTAATAGGAAAGCCAAGATTTTTATGAATAACTTGAAGGCAAATTATTATAGCTCACACCTTTATAGCCTCAAACCTTCTCAGCCAAGAAAGTACATAAACTTAAATATACAATTTTTGAGATGTTGTATCAAATAAGTGTAAGTGAGGGAAGAGATTTTTTTTCAATTCCTCTACTACTCTTAAGCATCGTTCCAATTAAACATCCTCTCTTCTAATGGGAGAGAACAGGGCTGAGTGCTCTCAGTTTAAGCCAGATCCAGCCAGCCTATAGCTCATCTTGGCATCTGTTCACTCATAATACATGTCTCGGTGTATTGCAGTCTTGCATTTACTTAGCTTTTTCCCATGGAGAACTTGGGGTTCAGGCTTTGTGTTGTTCCTTTATTTTGTACAGCATTACATCCTAGTTCCTTTGCAAAGTGACCACTTAGGAAAGACACAGTGCTTTTAAAAGGAGTTAACTAATACATTATGGTTTATTAAGCCTCTGTCCCCCCCACATGGATGCTACAATTTTGCTCATAATGGGCACACTATACATTTTTGATGAAGAAAGGGGGAAATGAAAAAGGAAAGAAGTCCTCTATAAGTACTCTGGGTTGAGTAGAAAAATTCTTTCAGACATCCAAGAAGGAATGCCTCCTTCCTTCACAGGAAATCACAGTTATGAGCAATCACCAGAGTGTTTGTCATTTTAAGAACATAATATATTTGGCACTGGTGCCTGAGATGTTAGTACCTTACACCAAAATATTCACAGAAAGGACAAAATAAAGTGTTTGCTCATGCAGTGCTTTGTAGGTTTCAACTCATACTTGGCTTCAATTTGAGAAATGCCATTTTGTTGTGTCCCTTTGGCTGCATGAGGGCCATTTTGTTTTCACCTACTGTGCTTTCTTCTAATGACACATTCCATAGATGGAAAGAGCATGCCAGGCAGAAAAGAAAAATCATCTCAAAGAACCTTTGGATAAAGCTACCAATTCACAAAATAGGGAATCTTCAATATTTGAAAGTTAGGTGACAAGAACATATGAAGAAGGTAGTTTCCACTACCTTCATGGGGGTGAAGGAGTCAAGATAGAAGATGGAGAGGTAGAGAGAGGTGGAGAGTTTATTTTTCTTCCTTTCAAAAATATCTTTGCTTCACTGAAAGATTTGTATATAAACACATTGACAATCATTGTTCACTTCTTATATTCTACTAGGGTTCTTAATTATTTTCAAGTTTGAATCATTTGACCCATTCATTACAAATGAGTTAGATACTGTTGTTTGCTTAATATTCATTTTCCCACTTTCTTCCATATGTGTAGACTATGGTTTTATTTAAGGAGAGGCAATATGGCCAGCTATATTAGTGAATTTCTCAGCCTCCCTGATATGGTCATGTGATGCACTTCTATTTGATGACATAGAGACAGAAATTTGAGGACGAGCTTGCATTACTGAAAATAAGGTGGAAACTTACCAGAAGAATTTTATGCTTTATCTCTTTCCTTTCTCCCTAATTTTGCCTGGAATATTAATTTTGATGAGTGCAGAAGGCATCTCGAGATGGTTGGAATTATACAAATATTTGTTCCACCCATTAAGGATGGTGAAAAAGTTTGATCTATTTAGGCATACTCTTTACTTGTTTTGTACTTCCAGAAAAATATTTGAACAAGCTACTAAATTCACAACTATTATACACAGTTGAACCCAAATTCCTACTATTAGAGAGATTTAGTACTTTAAACACAATGAGAGTTAGTGACTTGGTCAAGATTTCTCAGGATGTGGAGAGACTAGCAAATCAGGCCAAGCCAGTAGCTCCTGGATATTTGCTTCAGCATGCTGGCTGGAACTCTCTCAGCTTGGCTCTTACAGATCGTCAGGACTTGGGTTCATTCTTTGAAACTTTCCTGCAGCCCGCACCCCCCACCCCACCCCGCCCGATTTCCTGGTTCTATCACAGAGAAAGACAGAGATGATGTCTACAGCAGATGTTACACATGTCTTACAGTGGAGGAGACTATCTCAGAAAGAAATTATCTGTGATATTTCTTTTGAAGAAAAACATGAAAGCTTTTTAAAAATGTTGCAAACTAACAGGCTACAGATCAGGCTACAGATCATGTTGCAAGGGACTTAGAGGAATAAGCTGCAAATAAGTGAAAATATCTTTCATTTCCAAATGAATATACATCTTTAAGGGTGTATAGTCTAAGGTGACACTTGGAAAGCTGTGACTTAGTTGTCCATCTTCAGCCATCATTACTTCCAATCTTTACTTCCATAGCAAAGTTTGAAGCAGAGATGCACATGTTCAATATCTTGATATGAATTGTTTTAATTATTATCAAGGTTGGAAGTGTCCAACTATGGAAATCAACAAGAATACTAATTTTCTGTTAACATTCTTTCTTCTGGAAACGCCCCTAGCAAGTATAGCACCCATAGAAATTTAACTTCATCAAATATAATACAGGAGGAAAAAATAGATAACATATCTGGGGGGAATAGATCTAAAAATTGGGTTAATCTACTCACTGACAAAAAATTCAGAGAGTGATCATTTGTCCATTTTAATAACAGTCTTTACAATACAAATGATTCTTCTGTTGAAACAGAAAATTTCTAAACACAAAGATTAAATTCCAGGTCTTTTTGTCAGAAGAGCCTTACAGCAACATTTCCAAAGGGCTTAATGGTCAAATTTAGAAAATATATTTTGAAAAATTAGAGATGTACAGATTCACATTAAACGCCTTGAAGATTTCAGCAATGCAGGAGGAAGTTTGGTACTGCTTTGTCACAGTGCGTGACTATAGTGGCATGGAGTATGAAAAGATTACTCAGGGACAAGACTTGGTCTGAACACTGAGAAGAACCTTCTTGGTCTGAACACTGAGAAGGCCAGAGGGGCTCTCTCAACTGAGAGCACCCAGCGTTAGGGAGACTCCCAGGAGTAGCACCAAAGCGAAGATCTCTCTGGCTTTTATTTAAAATATCAGTGTAAGAGAAAAAACAAAAGAAAAGCACTTTGGGCAAGGAGCTGTCCCAAGACTAGGCAGGTTTTTGGGGAAAGAGGAAGGACAACAGCCAGGCAAAATACACCTCCCTAATCTAAACTTCTTGTTGTTTTCCCACAAGCTTTTGCCACATAGGTTCCTTCCCAGTTTAACCTTTCACTCCTTGGCCAAGTACCCTACATTACTTAATACATTTCAATATATTGAGGGGCGATATTAACCCACAGAGAAACTGGGAACAGCATTACCTTATACTCTAGCCTGGACATGAAATATCCCCAAATGCTTCTGTGTTAAAAACTCGATCACTAGCCTGTGGTATTATTGGGAGAGCACAGAATTTTTGAGAGACAGCACCTAGTTCAAAAAGTTAAATCACTGGAAGCTAAATCAGTCTTGTAAAAGGGATATTGGGAGCCCATTCCTTCCTTTCCCTCTCTCTCTTTTTACTTCTCAGCCACCATGAGGTGAACAGGTCTCCTCCACACATCCTCCACTGGGATGTACTGTCTTGCCATAGGCCCAAAGCAACAGCACCAAATTACCACGACTGAAATCTCTGCAACCTCGTGCCCAAATGAAATGATGCTCCCTTTAAGTTGATTATCTCAAGTATTTTGTCACAGTGGTAGAAAGTTGACTACCACACCTTAGTAAATGATTGCTGACATGTATACTTTTATAATTTTCCCCACTCACAAAGCCTTTAACTATGAAGGAATGTTGAATCCATTAGAGTCAGTTCTCATTTTTCACAGATTCCACATTTGCAATTCTTCCTACTCACTAAAATTTATTTGTAAATCAATACTTGGGGTATTTTTGTGGTTCTTCACATATATGTACAGAGTTAACATTTTTGTTATCCAGTGCATACATTCTTAGCTGAAGTTGAGTAAAGGAATGCTCTGCCTTCTCATTTTACCTCTCCTACTATAAATAAGTATTTTCCTCCAGTATATTTATTGTCACATATTTTGCACGTTTGTGCTTTATTTTTGGTGGCTTGGCTATTCAAAATTAGCCACAAGTATAAACCTAACCTTTTGTCTAATGTTGCTAAGGGCAAGAAGTTTGTAATAAGGTTTTACAGAGAAAATATGTATATGTGTGTACATGTATATACACATATATACACATATTTGTGTGTCAATAGCACTATTACTTATGGTTGATTGAGGTTACATTATATATACATAATGTTAATGAATCAACAATATATAAAGTGTCTTTAACAGAAAAACTATAAAACAAAGCTATGTATTGATTGGTTGACAAAGGCTGTGATAACCAAGGGCTCACAGAAACAGAACCTGTATTCTCTGTAGGGACAATTATTCAGCGTTGGGTAACATGGTGTTAACAACCACTTTGTAGAACATAACTACTATGAATAGCAAGAAGTGACTATATTGAAACCAAGCTCATTTTGCCCAACATCCAGTATGCTAATCCCTGAAGCAATGTTTTGCAAAAAAGAGAAAGGGTTTTATTCACAAGGAAGCCAAATGTGAGGACAAGGAGTTGCAAAAGTGAAACCTGCCTCCCTGAGAGTAGCTTTGAGTTGCTTACTGAGTGAGGATACTGAATAGTGGGGAAAGATGAATAGCACAAGGGAAGTTGAAGTCATGGTGGTCTACTCATGTGTAGTCAAAGCTCATGGCACTACAGCAGATACATGGTTAGAAAATGGAGGCATTAGAATGATCTGAGGGTGGAGTTTTCCACCTCCTGACGTCAAAAGGTCATCCACCCACCGGACATCTGCACAGGCCCAAGTGAAGGGTCAGTGGTTTCAGCACATTTGAGGCAGACTAAAGCAAACTCTAAGTTGCTGAAATGCTACTTAAACAGCTGTTACCATGGTAACCATACATTAGAGGTATTACAATAGCAGAGCTAATAGGAGTATACTGTTTAGCTATGTGACCTCTAAGATTGTTGATAAAAGCAAGTGAAGCTATAAGATTTATTCAGATTTTCTCTTGGTTCATCAAGTTTTTTAATTTCTTCAACACATAGGGACATAATAGAACTGTCTCTGTGATGTTGTTTGTGCTTAGGGCTTTTAAATCAAAAAATAGGTGTGATGGAAACAAAACTATAATACCTACTCAGTACCCAGTATGTGCTACCTCAATGAGATTTTAAAACAATTTCAGAAATGAGAACTTTTTATTGTCTTTGATTTTGCTTGAGGAAGCTGACATGGAGAAGGTAAATAACTTGATCGCACTCTCATGTAGCCTTCTTTAAAAAAAGTTTTTAGCAGCATTCAATGAGTGTTAGTGTTAGATCATTTCATTTGTAGAAATATGTGACTGTTTACTTCCCATTTTCTGTCACAGAAATGGCCACCAAGGATCTCTTTCATACCCTCCCCCTCTGTCTGACCTCCCTGATTTTCTCCCTTCTATAATGCCTCCAGTTAATTAAGTTTAATCATTCAGCACTCCTGGAGTTCCCAAGACCTACAGACGCAATCCAAGTTCTGGAAACTTGATCTGATCATTTTAAGCTAAACTCAACAACACACATTACCCATCCTCCTGACCCCCTCCAGAGAAATTTTTTCTTAGGCTATCTAGTTGCCAAATGTCTGCAGTCATCACACTGTGAGGAATTTTTTCCATCTTACTCTCTGAATTTCAACTTTTCACTCTGTCTCAAAATCCAGTTCAGCTCTATATGTTCCCTCTTCCCTGATATCCCCTTCTCCATGTTAAAACTTTTATGAATGCCTGAAATATTTATTATATGGCCCAATGCCTCTCATCTGAGAATGTCTTTGTCTTCCATAGGACTTTTAGCAATGAGTAAAGACATCTTTGGTTTTCAGATCTTAGGAGGAGGGAGATATGTGCTCCTGGGATCCAAGAAAGCACAGACACATGATGCTGCTAAACATACTAAAATGCAAAGATCACCCTGCAAATTAAGAAGTATTCACAATTCTAGGATTTAGAAATGCTGATCTAGATCACTCATTGATTCCTTTATTATTTATGAATTCACTACTTTAAAATAAACATTTGCTGGATATCTGCCATACTTTAAATCTGATAGATTTATATTAATATAAATATAAATATATATTTATGGTTTTGGGAAACTTGTTGGTGAAGCAGTCATATTTAGCAGTTATTAAGAGCAACAAGAGATTCACTAATATTTAAGCTCTTTGAGATGAAAGAAGTACTTCACCATTGCATCTATAGCACCTTTTAAATCCTTAATAAACATTTGTTATTTGAAAATATTCAAAACATAGAGATATGCACAGGAGTCTACAGAAACCTGGAAGGATTTCTATCCTAAATTGAAAGGCATGCTGAAAAAGTATGCCAGGAAGATTGTCTGCCCAAAAGAGCAGAATGCAGTGGTAGAGGGGTAGGATTTCTCAGGAGAGATAGAGAATTCATCTTGGAGATGACAACTTGGGCGTCATGATAGGAAAATAGGCAATCTCATCTTTCAATAGCTTTTGGCACATACTTGCCATCTCTCTAGTTCCTATCATAAGCATTAGAGTAATGAGACTGTATCTCATTCTTTAGCATAGTTCTCTCCCCTTTTCTCATCTCTCTACCAGCACACAGCAGGTACCTAATAAGTGACTGTCACTCAACCAGTACAATACATCACAGGAAGAAGTAAATAAACAACAACATATCTGAAAACATTATGGTACATCTATATTTACAAAATGTATCTTATTCTATGAAATAGGGGAGTTCTGGGAGAAAAAGTTCAGGTACACTGAATTTTTGTAAATTTTAAATTCTATAACATAGCTTAAAGGGTAAAGGAATTGTTATGGGTTAGACCTAAAATGTGTCCCCAAAGTCCCATGTGTTTGGAAGGTGATCTGATGGTTGGGGCTCTATACTCGCCAATGGATTCACCCACTTAGGAAATAGAGCCTGGTTGGAAGTGGGTCACTGGGGCTGTGGCCTGGAAGGGTACATTCTTGTCCTCAGCTCTCACCTTCTCCCTTTGCTTTCCAGTTGCCATGAGTTGAGCACCTTTTCCTGAACCAAGCCCCTCTGCCATCCTGTGTCTGCCTTCGAGCCAGCTGACCATGGACTGAAACTGTGAGCCAAAGTAAACCTCTCCTCTTTCAAATTGTGGGTACCAGGTGTGATGGTTAATTGATTCTGTCAACTTGAGTAAGAGAGGCTCAACTAAATTGGTTCAGCAATTCCACACCCACCCTAGAGCAGCTTGTCGCTTGGATGGTATAAAAGGGAAAAGAGGGATGGATCTGCTTCTGCTTCTTCAAAGAACTCCGGTCTTCACCTTCACCTTGGATGTCATCTCCTGGCTTCCAGCACAAATCCTCCAGCCTTCCATCACAGACCCATCAGCCTCCTGATAAAGACTCTCACAGGATACTACAGTGAGCTCCAGACCTTCGGCTGGATCCTTTGGATCTCCAATGTGCAGACAGACTCTCTGCACCCTTCCACATCCAACTCTGTGAGTGATCATCTTAAGCCAATCCTGTACATTCTTATATATTTGTATATCTTGTATTATATTGTTTCTCTAGTAAACACTAATTGATACACCAGGTATTTTGTTCCAGCAATGAGAAAGTAACTAAGACAAGAATTATCATAATTATTGTCCAATTTACAATAATTTTATGATGCTAAAACTTACCCTCACATCCTCCATCTGCTTTCAGTGTATAATTTAACTTATTTTTTTAAGGCTGAGGGTTTCACTGTGTTACCTAGGCTAGCCCTGAATTCCTGGACTCAAGTGATTCTCCTGCCTCAGCCTCCTGAGTAGCTCCGACTAGCAGCACACACCACTGTGCCTAGCTACTGTAATTTAAATTTTATGTGCCTACAGAAGTCTAAGCTTTCTAACTGAAAAGAAACGAAAAGACCTTGTGGCCTGTGGAGTAATATCAAGCAGTTTAATACACGCCTATATTTTGAGTCCCACAAAAAGGTTATTTGAGGAAATAACAGTTGGTAATTTCCCAAATTGGATGAAAAAAGAACTCACAGATCCAAGAATCTCAATTAGTCCCAGACAGGATAAGCACTAAGAAAAACAGACTAAAGATTATTAATATCAAATTGCTGAAAACCAGAGATAGTCTTGAATATCTCACTTCTAGTTGCTGACCTTTAGTTTTCTTTTACCTATAAAATGAATAAATCAGTCATTTGTTGATTTTTTAAAATATTAGAGCTAAAGTATGTAAAACAAACAATAGGTACTCAGGAAGGCCCCACAGCACAGTGACGGTTAACAAAGACTTAGGACTTCAACTGCCTGGGTCCAGAACTCCGCTCTGCCACTGAGAGGTCTTTGCAGCTTCATGAGCTTTCTGTAATTCAGTTTTCTCACAGTTAAAAGGAGATTATAACAATCCTACTGATTGTTAGCGTTAAATGTGATTATGGCATTAAGACATAAGAGTGCTTGAAAATAACTAGGGTTCAATACATGTCAGCTGCTGTCCCTCAGTGAGAAGCAGTGATGATGTTCTCACCCTGTGCTGATGGCCACATCCCCCCTCGGTGCCTGCTGCACTTCAATACCTGGGTCTGGTCCAGGCTCATCACATGCAAAAAATTCTCTGCTTTGGTGAAGGAAGAATCAAAAACAGGCATAATATGGTTTCCTTTTGCATCTCCTGAAAGACAACCTTTTTGCGACAATCAGCTAATTTTTTAAAAAATAAGAGTATTTTAAGAAAAAAATTCTCACTCCTCAAAGAAGAAATTTAAAAACTATAAAGTAACATTAATTCTGAAGTAAAGGGGAACACACTACACCCTGGGACTTTTAGCAACCAATTTTGCTTCTGTCAGCTCTTGTGAGCTTCAGAATTGTGTTTGGCTTGAGTTTGCAGAGAATATTCATTCACTGGGATAAAATACCCCCTTGGAAAAAAAATACAGATAAAAAAGAATCAACATCCCTCACTGCATGAGAAAATACGACTACCAGTTCACTCGAAGGTAGATATGTCCATAGTTCTGTCACCAAGATCCATCTTGCTTTGTTGGACTTGGCATCTTAATAAGGCCCTTTCATCTTAAAAGCACTAGTGTTTAATGCAGTAAAACCTCCTTGGGGTGTCATTTTTAATCTATATCATTCCATATCATCATGGAGCAAAGGGGTTTGAATCAAGATCCTGCTTCCCATTTACTCCTTAACAACAGTGAGAATCTTCTCTCAGAGGAATGGATGTACGTGCATTTGTTGACAACACCTAAATAAGAGAAGATTAGTGGGTTTTCTGGTAAAATAAAAACCTGACTTTCAAAAAGTCTATTTGAAGCTAACTGTCATGGGTGTATACAATTGACACTTGGAGTTATTCCATTTTCCCTAAAGTATAGGCAAATTGTCTTAGTCAAGTTTCCTTTGGTTGCAAGCAATTGATAGCAATTCAAGTTTACACATGAGAAAAAATGTTTATTGGAAAGTTACTGAATTCTCTTGCAGACCTATCAAACTACTGCAACTAGAACTAGGAATCCAACAGAAATCCATTCTCTCTCTCTCCATCCTCCTCCCTCCTCTCCTCTCTTTTCTCCTCTCTCCTGTCTTTCTCTCTCTGGCTCTGTCTCTCATGTCTGGTTCAGTATGTCTCACTACATCTTCTTTATCTATTTTTATTGACCAGTTTTCACCTTCTCCTTGCCAAGAGAAGGTGTTCAACTTAGCCTTTTCAGTTACCTTCACTGAGTCATGACCACAAATAGAAATTGAAATTAATGGGTTATCTCTGAATCCCAACTCAAGGTTACTTGCAGTGAAACCTCCTGGCTGAGCTCAGGGCAGATCTCCTTTGGCTGTCTAGTAAGCATTTGTAGGGACATAGTTTAGCAGGTAGAATCTGAATCTTGCAACATAAGCATGGAATATCTGAGCTCTACTTCTGTGAGGAATTAGGAAGCAGTTCACAGAACAAAGAAATATTCAGATATGACCACAAATATTAAAAGAATGACTTTTACATACTAATAATAGCTATGAAAGAAGATGATGCCCATGGTCTGCAAAGAATCCCACTCTTACTATCCTTAAATCACTGGACATGAGGAAGAAGATCCCTGAGTCAAACTTGCCAACCCTAAGAGAGGCCTTTGTGTGTTGAGGGCAGGGGAATTAAGAGAGGCCAAATCTGTGATCTTTAAGTAAACACAGCTTGAGTCTGTGGGTCTCCTGGCCCTCCTTTTCCATGACCAGAAAACAGTATATCTATGAAGTTCTTTCTGCAGTTAATAGAAACTTGAGCCCAAACCTAAATATTAGCACAGATAAAATTTTATTTAGAACTTTGTACTGTGTGTTTTTAAAGCATTAAAATTTATAGCTAAGCTGGAGTAGATTTTAAGTATAATAAAGCATATGCTATTTCTTTGAGATAATACTTTGGGACTATGTAAAGACGTTGGTAAAGCCTGAAGGCATTTTTCCATCTTGATTGTTGACTTGGTGGTGAATTTAAACCTTCATCATACTCCTCTTCAGAATGATATTATATATTTCTTGAAAAAATTTGATTTGTATCATCTGCTTCCCACTCTGATTTTTATCCTGAATTAATTCACAATGGACTTTCTCTTAGATTTCCTTGCAACATCACATTTTCCTTAGCACATTGATGGACTCCTAATCCCTTGAAGACTCTTCTAAATTTCATTTATCTTTATAAAACCCATGCCTTCTAGAGATGTAAACTGAGGATAAAACTGCATTTTTGAGATTTGCCTTAAATACTACAGCAAAAGAAAAGAAATGGGTATTTATGACATTAATGTAGTAAGCTCTAAATAATAGATGTATATATAGAGTTGTATGACACTATTCTCTCTACTTTTGTGAATAATTAACATATTCAATAATGAAATAACTTATTATTTTATTTATAAAAGGTATAACTGTCCATGAAGCCATTCCTCTGATACTGGATTCTCCTCCTAATACCCCTGGCCTGGGGTCCCTGAATGTTTTTTGTGGGGTTTTTTTGTAAATTATCATCTTAGGAAATTTGTTATCTTCTAAGGAAATCCCAGTCCATTCCATCTTGGTACAACTGTGACTATTTCACATTTGTGTTGAAATTTATTTATGTGAAAGTGTTTATCCTGGTACCAGGCAGTCATTCAAATATATATTAGATGCGATGGTAAAAGAATTATTGCTAATTTTCTTAGAAGAACCGATCAAATGATTATTATATGCTTTTTAATATCCTCATTTAGAAAAATGGTTTTAATATTCTTTTTACTTAAAGGATTTAGATGGGAATGGGTGTGATGTCTCAGACTTGTTTTAAAATAATTCAGAAAAGAACAAGTGTAGTTTGGGGTGATGAATTTAAAGAGAGGTTAATAATTGTTGAAATAGGATAATACCTTCATTTTATGTTTATTTTAAATGAACATTTGGTGATATTTTTCTTTATTTAGGTTCACACTGCAGTAGCCTTGTACTTCTTATTATTTATTTTTCATAGTCCCTAAAAGTACCTCTGAGTCAATGGCCCCTTTTGAGAGGGCATTTCTATTCTGTTCCAAATTCAATCTCCAAGCTACCTCCTAGTACCAGATAGTAATTGTGCTCCAGTGTTCCAATTATATTCCAAATTGAGTCCCAGACAAAGGCTGTAAAACTGAAAATGTTGAAGTGATGTCAGTGAGAATGGTGAAATAAGGTTCTCTGAAAATCCTCTCCTCTAAACAAGCAAAGAAAGCCCTAATGAAAAATTCTCAAAATTGGGTTCTCAGAACTGCATGGTGAGGCAAAGAGTTGCAATAATCTGGGGAAGACTCATTCAAGAAAAACACTAAATATTGGTAAAAATCAACAGGCATTGTGTCATTTTACCTTGCCCTATTTTCATCTCACAGTTGCCTGAAAACCAGAAGTTCTCTTGCAGTGAAAACAAGGGGCTCAGCAGCCTCAACAGAAGAATACAAGCTCCTGCAAAACCCTATGTCCAGAAAACTGTCATCGTGTGACCTGTGTGGCAGTTTCCTGGAAGCCTCATCAGGGTGGCCTGCCTTTATTAGGCCTGATGTGCTCTGCCTTTTGATGACAGAAAAAACTTTTGGTGAAACGTGTTTGTCAAAAGCAATGTGAGACAATGATTTAGTGGCACAGGTATTTGACCCAGTGATAACAGTTGGGGAAAACATTGTACTGCCTGAAAAGTTAAAACCAAAACCTGGAGAATGAACCATTCACAAAGAACTTCATGTATTTCTTAGAATCAGGAAGACCACATACAGTGTTTGGCAAAGCACTTGGGCTGAGCACATGCAGGCTTACCAGAGCCTGTGCACTCAGACACAGCTGAACCTGAAGCTCTTCTCAGGTGAAGAGTGCTGGACAAAGCAGGGTGGTAAACTGCCTGAGTGTTGGAGATGTACACCCCATCACATCCCTGTGCACACTCCATACACACACACTCACACATACATACACACATTCAGCAGTGGATAGGAGACTTATTGCTTAGAGACTTTTAAAGAAGTCTCTGTCCAAACACTAGTTGACTACTAAAGCAACCAGGCAAATTTCAAAGGCTACAACAACAAAGATTAGAGACTTTGCAGAATTATTCCAGAAAAGTTGTTAAGCAGATAGCAACAATAATGGCAAAAACACTGTGGAGTTAATAGAATCTGTTTTCCAGAATTCCCACACTATATTATTTAAAGTGGCAAGTTTTCAATAACAAATTTGAGGTATACAAATAAAGAAGAAAATATGATCAGATGGAGAGAGAAAAGCAGACAATAGAAACTACCCGATAGGGTTCAACACTGAACTTACTACACAAAGACATTAAATATTTTCAAACAGTTAAATAAAAACACAATTAAAAACTAAAGTATAAAAAAATTATATCTCACAAAATATCAATAGAGATAAAAAATTATTTTAAAAGAACCAAATAGAAATTCTGGAGTTTCATAGTAAAATAACTAAGTAGAGTAAGATCCCTAGAGAACTTTAGCAGCAAAACTGAAACTTTTAGCCAGGCACAGTGCTGCACACCTAGGCAACTTAGTGACTTAGCCAGACTCTGTCTCAAAATTTTACAAAGGGCTAGAGGGTGGGGGATATAGCTCAACACACTAAGGCCTGGGTTCAATCTCCAAAGCAAAAGAAATCTGAAATTTTTAATGAAATAATAGATGTCTTGAAGATAAGTCAATTGGGACTGCCCAGTTTAGAAACAGAAAGGTTAAATAGTGAAGAAAATTAAACATGGCCTCGGAAATCCATGGACACCATCAGGCATGTGACACACACACTGGGAGTCCCAGGACCTAGACGGTCTCACTGTCTAGGTTCATTCAGGCTACTATAAGAGACACCTTCACCTGGGCATCTTATAAATAACAGAAATTTACTTCTCACAGTTCTGGAGGCTGAGAAGTCCAAGATAAAGCATGGGCAAATTTACTGTCAGCCAACATCCCCTTTCCCATATATGGCACCTTCTTGCTATATCCTTAATGTTAAAAGGAACAAGGTAGCTCTCTGGGGACTCTTCTATAAAGGTACTAATCCTGTTCACAAGGGATTCACATTCAGGACCTCATCAATGACCTCAAAGCCTAATATCATCACATTGGTCATTAAATTTTAACACATAAACTTGAGGGAGGGACTAAGATTCAGTTCATAGCATTTACAAACTCACATCCCTCCACCTTATACTTCCTTCATTTCAATGAATTCATTATGAAAACTTAGAAAACACAATGGAGCTTTCAGAATAACCCTGTGCAGGTACCACCACGTTAGATTGACCTCTGCAATAATAAATAAAATAATTCTTAAATAAATTTAAACTGTAACATAGGAAACTGTGCTGAATTCAAAGAGATAAATATGAATTTTTCTTTTCTGCCCAATACACAACTTTGTTGGTTAGATTTCATATTTTAACACTTGAAAATTGATGAGCTGCAAGCCTGAATATGTTCTTCAAGGAGAAAAATCCATATGAGGTAGAAAATATCCACTTAGAATATTTATACGAAGATTAAATTTTCCTCTTTTGCAAAGTCAGTGGGAACGATTACAGAACTCACTTCTGAAGGGATATGTAAAGGTTCAGGGGGCCCTGTGTGCTGGTACAGGTAGGCACCATTCATATTACTCAAGAATTCTCATTTCCATATACAGCTAGGCAGGGAAATAAACACAACTTTGATTGATTGTTACAGGAAAAGAATGTGCAGTGTGGTATAAGCACTTTCTTTTCTTTTCCCAAGTAGAATAGGTGTTAGAAAGCTACATCAAGGCACAGAGAATTGTGGGATTTGCTTTTTAGCTTCCCCTTTGGGAGCCTCAGGGCTCATTAGAAGGGAAGGTGTCCGTGTAGACTCCTACCTGTGCTCTTGGAGATCTAAGCCATTTCTTTCAGGCTCTGCAATAATCACTTTTCCCACTAAAAATTTAACAGATAAGCCTTCTCCAGTGAATTGCTTTGTAGCACACTGAGATCAAAATTGAAAACTATGAAAACAGTATTACATCTTGAATGTAATAGGCCCAAAGCAGAATTATTGATTTCTAACCTTTCCAAACTTCTTCCCCTAGTTTTCTCCATCTCAATAAATGACACCACAAACCACTTAACTGCTTAAACGAAAACCCAGGAGAATTTCTCATTCCTCCTTTTCTCTCATCCCCAACATCCAAACCATCAAGTCTCACCGGCTCTAACTCAAAAACATGTCTTTAATTCATTCACTGCTCACTATGGCTGCTGCTCCCATTTGAGGCCAGCCCATCACTTGTTACTGTGGGCCACCTCAATAGTGTCCTCACAAGGCTGCTTGATTCTTCCCCTGCCCCAGTGCAGCACAATCTCTCCTGAGCAACTGGACTGGTCTCATCGGGCCATGTCACTTTGCCTACACAAGCCCATTTTCCCAAAATCGTCCCATCCCACATCACATCAAACCCATGCTATTTATTGAGCCCATTTATATCAGGTCTTCTCTTCCTCCTCTGACCTCCTGTACCACTTCCCTTTCATCACTAGACAGATCCTTCTCATATGGCAGGATCACTTGCGTGTTAGGTCTTGATGTATCTAACACATTCTGGTCATTCCATGATGTGTTAACAGTATCTTCAGTAATGACTGCCTTCTCGTATTGCTCCCATCACCATGCATTTTAATCACAGTACTTATCTTTATTCAGAATTATCTTCTTTACATTTTAATCATTCATGAAACATAATCCCCATAGAAGGCAGCTTTGTTTTATCCCTCACTTTTTCCCGAGATTCTAGAAGACAACATGGCTTCTACTAGAAATTCAATAAATATATGTTTAGTGATTAAATATTTTTCAGGACTGCATTTACTGAGCAGTGCATAAGTTCATCAAAAGCCAGTCAGTTTTTTCAACAAGCATTTCTTTTCTTTTCATTAAGTTTATTGGTACATTTTAGGTATACAATATAATGACATTCATCATTGGAAATTTGCACCTTTACATAGTCTCTCTTGGTTCTTATTTTTCACCCTTGCCCAGCCCTCCCTTCAACCCCTCCAGTCCTCCCTATTTACAAAGATTTTGTTCCTATTTTTCCATTTTCTCATATTAATCCCATTCCCTTCTATTCTTTCCCCTAGCCCTCCCACTTCCTTCCCCTTTGCCCCTTTTCTTCCTATTTCACATTACCTATTATACATTTAGTCCTTATTTACACTTTCAGTTTCTCACACCAGAGAAACTATTCGGTATTTATTCATGTGTCTCCTATTTATTTCACTGAAGATTATCTCCTCAATATGCATCCACTTAGCTATAAATGTCTCTAATTTCTCATTTTTTATGGCTGAGTAGTACTCCATTTTATTTAAAAACCACATTTTCTTTATCCAGTTGATGGGCATTTGGGCTGTTTCCAAGTTTCAGCTATTACAAACTGTGCTGCTATGAACATGGGTGCACATATATCATTGTGGTATGATTCTTTTAATTCTTTGGGGAAGATCACCAGCAGTAGAATAGCAGAGTCAAATAGGACTTCCAGTCCTAGTTCTTTGAGGTATCTCCATACTGATTTCCACAGTGGTTGCACCAGTCTACACTCCCACCAGCAGTGGAGCAGGGTTCCTCTTTCCCCACAGCCCAGCCAGCTTTTGCTATTGGTTGATTTCATGACAGCAGCCATTCTTTCTGGAGTGAAGTGGAATCTCAGCATTGTTTTCATTTGCATCTCTCGAATGACCAGTGATGTTGAACATTTTTTCATGTATTTATTTGCTATTTCTACTTCTTTGTCTGAGAAATATCTGCTCATTTCAGATGCCCATTTTTGAATTGGGTCTTTAAATTTGGGAGGTCTGATCTTTTTAAGTTCTTTATAGATTTGAGATAGTAGACCTTTGCCTGAGGAAGAGCAGGTGAAGATTTTTTCCCACATTGTGGGTTGTATCTTCACACTGCTGGTGGTTTCTCTTGCTGTGCAGAAGCCTTTTAATAAGAAGAGATCCCACTGGTTGATTGTTTGTGCTAGTTCATGGGCAACTGAGGTTTTGTTCATAAAATCTTTTCCTACACCGATGTCTTCAAGGATTCTACCTAACCTCTGTTCCAACTGGTTCAGAGTTTCTATTTTAATATTTATATCTTTAATCCATTTTGATTTTAGTTTAGTTCATGGTGAGAGATACAGGTATAGTTTTAATCTCTGGCAAGTTGAAGCCCAATTTTTCCAGCACCATTTATTAAAGAGGCTATCTTTCCTCCAGTGAGGGTGTTTGGCTCCTTTATCGAAGATGAGATGGCTGAGTGTGTCTGGCGTTGTTTGTGCAAATTCTAATCTGTTCCATTGGGCCTCAAGTCTGTTTCTTTGCCAGTACCATGCTGTTTTTATCACAGTAGCTTTGTAGTAGAGTTCCAGGTTGGGGATTGTGATACCCCCTGCCATGTCTCTGTTACCTAGAATTGCTTTTGCTATTCTGGGTCTCTTCTTGTTCCAAATGAATTTTTGGATTGTTTTCTTGAGGTCTATGAAGCATGCTGCTGGGATCTCAACTGGAATTGCATTAAATCTATATAGCAGTTTTGGAAGTATGGCCATTTTCACTCTATTAATCCTTCCTACCCAAGAGCAGGGGATGTCTGCTATCATCTTCAATCTCTCTTTTCAGAGTGCCATAGTTTTCAGAGAAGAGGTCTTTGATTTCTTTCATTAGGTTGATTCCTAGGTATTTCAGTTTTTTGGATGCTATTGTGAAAGGAATTATTTGCCCTATTTCTCTCTCAGTGAGTCTGTCATTAGTGTAGAGGAAAGCTATTGATTTTTGTGTGTTGACCTTGTAACCAGCTACTTGACTGAATTTGGTTATTAAGTCTAGAAGACTTTTGGTGGAGTTCTTGGGGTCTTCTATATAGAGTATCATGTCATCTGCAAATAATGACAATTTGACTTCTTCATTACCTATCTTTATTCCTTTGATTTCTTTCTTTTGTCTAATTGCCATGGCTAATGTTTCCAGAACTATATTGAACAAGAGTGGTGATAGTGAACATCCTTGTCTTGTTCCTGATTTTAATGTGAAGGATTTCAGATTTTGATCATTTAGTATGATATTGGCTGTTGGCTTTTCATAGATGGCTTCTATCAGTTTGAGGTAGAAACCATCTATTCCAATTTTTTGTAGGGTTTTGATCATAAATGCATGTTGGATTTTGTCAAATGCTTTTTCTGTGTCTATGGAGATAATCATATGGTTTTTGTCCTTGGCTCTATTGATATAGTGTATTACATTGATTGATTTGCATATATTGAACCATCCCTGCATCCCTGGGATGAATCCCACTTGATCAGGGTGTATGATCTTCTTGATGATCTTCTGCATTCTATTTGCCATTATCTTATTAAGGATTTTTGCATCTATGTTCATTAGTGAGATTGGACTATAGTTTTCTTTTTCAGTTGGGTCTTTCTCTGCTTTGGGGATCAAGGTGATGTTTGCTTCCAGGAATGAATTTGGGAGTATTGCTTCCCTTTCAATTTCATTGAAGAGTTTAAACAGTAGTGGCAGCAGTTCCTCCCTAAATGTCTTGTAGAATTCAGCAGTGAAGCCATCAGGGCCCAGGATTTTCTCAGTTGATAAGTTTTTAATTATGTTTTCAGTTTCATTGGTTGATATTGGGTTCTTCAGAATTTTTAGGTCTTCTTCGTTCAACTTTTTTATTTCATATGTATCTAGGAATCTGTCCACTGCTTCTGTGTTGTCCACCTTATTGGCATATAGGTTCTGGAAGTAGGTATTGATGATCCTCTGGATTTCTCCTGGGTCTGTTGTAATTTCACCCTTTTCATTCCTAATTGCATGGATTTGGGCCTTTTCCTTCCTTTTTCTGACAAGGTTGGCTAAAGGTTTGTCAATTTTGTTGATTCTTTCGAAGAACCAACTCTTGGCTTCATTGATTTTTTGTATCATTCTCTTAGTCTCCATTGCTTGATTTCTCCTCTGATCTTTACAATTTCCTCCCTTGTATGAGCTTTGGGGTTGTTCTGCTCTTCTTTTTCTAGAAGCTTGAGGTTCAGCATCAGGTTGTTTAATTGCGCTCATTCTGTTTTCCTAATATGCATATTCACTGCTATAAATTTCCCTCGTAAGACTGCTTTCATTGTGTCCCATAGATTCCGATATGTTGTATTGTCATTGTCATTTAATTGAAGGAACTGTCTGATTTCTTCTTTAATTTCTTCTGTGACCCATTGGTTATTCAGAAGTATGTTGTTTGATTTCCAAGTGTTTATGAAATTTTTTGAGTTTCTTTTGCTATGGATCTCCAATTTCATCACACTATGGTCTGATAATATACAGGGGATAACTTCAATTTCTTTCCACTTACTTAAACATGTTCTATGTGTGAGTATGTGGTCTATTTTGGAGAATGACCCATGTGCAGCTGAGAAGAATGTGTATTCTGATTTTGTTGGGTGGAAGACTCTGTAAACATCTGTTAAGTTCATTTGTTCAAGAGTTCGATTGAGTTCTAGGATTTCATTACTTATTTTTTGTCTAGTTGATCTGTCTATTTGTGACAGTGTGGTGTTGAGGTCCCCCACTACAATTGTGTTATTGCATATATGACTTTTCATGTCCGTTAGTATTTGTTTTATATAGTTGGGTGCACTAGTGTTTGGTGCATAGATATTTATGATTGTCATCTCTTCCTCTTGGATTCTTCCCTTTACAAGGATGTCATGTCCTTCTTCATCTCATCTCTCTTAATCAGTGTTGGTTTGAAATCTACTTATCTGCAAAGAGGATAGCTACTCCTGCTTTTTTGGGGGTTCCTGTCACATGGAGTATTGTTTTCCACCCTTTAACTTTCAGTCTATGAGTTTCATTTTGAATGAAGTGTGTTTCTTGTATGCAGCATATTGTTGGATTTTGCTTCTTGACCCATTCTGTCAGTCTGTTTCTTTTGATTGGTGAATTGAGACCATTAACATTGATGGTTATAACTGAAACATATTGACTTGTCATTGCCATGACTTTTTCTTTTTGTTGGATTCTCCCCCTTTACATTTAATTTCTTGTTGTGCCAGATGGGTTCATTCTGCTTTGCTTCCTGGGGTTGTGATCCTCAATGTCTGTTCCTAGTATATTGTGTAAAATTCTCTGGAGTGCTGGTTTGGTATTCACGAAGTTCCTAAGGTGCTCTTTGTGATGGAAGTATCTTATTTCTCCATCAAATTTGAAAGATAGTTTTGCACGGTCCATCAATCTGGGTTGGAGGCTGTTTTCTTTTAGGGCTTGGAATATGTCACTCCAAGCTCTTCTTGCCTTGATGGTTTGTGTTGAGAAGTCTGCTGTGATTCTGATGGGCTTTCCTTTGTATGTGATTTGTTTCTTTTCTCTGACTGCTTGGAGAACTTTGTTCTTCTGTTTTGTTTCTGGAATCTTAACAATTATATGCCTATGTGTAGATTTTTTTTGATCAAGGCTATTTGGAGTCCTGTATGCCTCACTTATCTGTATGTCAAGCTCTTTTCCCGTTTGGGGAGTTTTCTGCCATTATTTCTGTGAAGAGATTTTTTTGTGTCATCTCCACTCTCTCCTGTTTCTTCATTGAGCCCAATCAGTCTTATGTTATTCTTCTTTGCATCATCTAGCAGCTGCTGGATTGATTTCTCATGTTCCCTTATAATTTTGAAGCAATTTTTCTTTTTCTGGTCACTAATTGCAATCTTATCTTCTATATCTGAAATTCTGTCCTCACATTGGTTCATTCTGCTGTGTAGACTTTCAGTGGAGTTTTTCATGTCCTGGAAATCTATTTGCATGTGTTTTATGGATTCCATTTGTTTCTTATGTTGGGATTCCATCATGATCCCGAGTTCCTCTCTAGATTTATTAATCATGTCTTGCACTAGGGCACAATTTCTCCTGTTATCTGAGAAATTATTTCTGATTTCATTTTTTCCAGATCCCCTTTTGTTGCCAGTTCAGTGGGTCCAGGTGGTTGAGTATCAGAGTGTTGCATCTCATTTCCCTTTGGGGTTGCTGTAGGTGATCTGGAAGTCTGGTTTTGAGACTTATTTATGTGTTTTCTCATTTCGACTGGGGCTGGGGGCTGTTAGTGCCTGCATGGATTACCTCCTCTGAGCTGGGTGAGGTGGGACGGGGCGGGGAGCAGCCGGTAGGGATGGTGACTCAAAAGCCCTTTCCTGTGGGCTGGGAGCAGTGAGAGGGATGGTGGCTGGGAAGCCCCTTCCTCTGGACCAAGAGCAGTGGGATGGCAGCTCAGAAGCCCCTACCTCTGGGCTGGGAGCGGTGGGATGGATGGTGGCCCAGAAGCCCCTTCCTCTGGGCCAGGAGCAGAGGGACAGAAGGTGGCCCAAAAGCCCTTCCCTCTGGGCTGGGAACAGCGGGAGGGATGGTGACCAGGAAGCCCCTACCTCTGGGCCAGGAGCAGCAGGACTCAGTACCTTGGTCTGGTGGTCTGATGTCCTCTGCATCTTTGTAGTGTGGAACCAGGTGGCTGCCTGTCTGCAGCAGGGTGATTCAGCATCTTCTGTGTGACTTGGGACCTCGGTAGGGCCTGCACAGACCTGCCTGTCTGCAGTGGCCTGACTCAGCGTGTTGCGCGTGACTGGGGACCTCAGTAGGACATGGCAGTGAGAACTTTTCTTAAATTTTAAAAATAAATAAATAAAAGGTCTGGGGATATAGTTCAGTATTTGCTGGTTTCAGTTCCCAGTACCATCACCAAAAAAAAACTTACTACAGAAGATATTTAACATCTTGATAGTTTCCTAGATAGGTTTGAAACTAATAACTTTTGAGTCACTAATGATACTATATTACAGTGCTATATTATTATAGCTGGCATTATATAAGTATTTATAAAATATACAGCATAAGAACATCCCTGAACTGATGGTCATATGGTGAGCAGCTGATGTCCAAGAGAGCATCCTATCCTTTAGTGTGTCACTGTGGTGGCACTGACACAAATCCAGGTTGACTCCAGGATGAGACCCAGAATCTTAAAATACCTACTAGGTTGCAGCCCATGATATGAAAACAAGGAAGTTCAGCATATTTTTCCTGGTACCTACTGCATGCTGGATGCCCTCTGAGGCACAGAGAGGCAGATGGGACTAAGACCAAAGTTCACTGAAGCTGAAATATGTTGTATTTATTGAAACCCAAGGCTCAGCCATTCTACTCTTCTTTCTTTAGAGACTAACTACAAGAAACTGTAAAATAATAATGAATAACAACGTTATGAATGCAAGATCATTTAATCTTTATAAAATCTCTATGAAGTGGTATTATTAGCACCCTTATTAGAAAAATGCATGAAGCTGAAATGCAACATGGAGATGAGGTGTCTGGCCCAAGTGTTGCATCTGGTGACTGTGGAGCTTTGCTCAATACCAGCAGCATCTCCACGAACTCAGTCTCCAGAGCCTGCTCTGAGAAACTGTTCTGCACCCTGCCCTACATCTAATCTTATTCCTCTTGGCGCTGACCTCTTTGACTTGGGGTCCTTCTAACTTCTTCCTCTAGTTATTGCTTTTGTTTACATTTTACCTTCCTTTCTAAGAGTCTGAGCCAGCCCCCCTCCCCAGCTCTGTAATTTTACACAACAGTGCCCTCTCCTAATTCCAAGTTTCACTGATTGCAACTGTTTTGGAGCTCTGATGACTATCCAAATGAGCTGATTATTTTGAATGCATTCATTCAACAAAAACGTGGGACACTGTGTTCCTCACAAAGACATCTTGGAAAATGTAGCATATAAGAGCCAAAGGCAGCTTGACAACCACAAACAAATATTTTGAATCCACACAAATAAGTTGCAATGTAAATGCATCACTATTATCTTTTCTAATAACTTAATTTGCCAAAGGGACACTACTCCAAAACAATGAAAATGAAATTAGCTCTGCAAAAGACAATATTCTTAACAATGCGATCTGCTGGAGGGGAAATTATAATTGCCAATTTCCATTTTTTAAAAACAGGCTTCTTTTCTACACTGTCACCCTCCAGTCTTTTCAAAAAGGCATTTTTGTACAGGTGTGGGTATGTGTTTGTGTTGTCTTTTTCCATTTGAAGGAAATTGTTATGTACAATTGTATTTGTTACACATAGGAAAGTCAGTTGGCCAGTGATTAAGAGCTCCACAATGAGTCATAAATACTAAATGTCTTTTAAAGCATTTGGCACTCTGCAAAGTTGGTTTCTAGATAATGTATATATAACTCCAGGTCTTATCAGCCTATGAACCACGAGCTAACAACACAATGCTGGATTATCCCTAGAACCTCCTGGAATATAACCTACTTCCCAAGGAACAAGCACTCAGACAGGCCCCTTTCCCTTTTATTGTGTTTGGCTGAAAGTCCCAAAATAGCACAGGGAGAGGTCACATGTAATTTTTCCTCCTACTTGTAATTCTTGCTGTCCTTATGTTCCAGCCTAGCTCTTGCCATCCTTCTGATTTGTTTTCTAATCATTTGGCTTGGAAAGTTTCCTGGGACTCTCCTGGGGCTACTTATGAGGAAACCCTGGCCTAATCTTTACTTCCATTGCCCTTGAGATGTCTCTTCTCACTGCTGTTGCCACCTGGAACTATGTAACTGGCTGAGTGTGAATCTCTACCACTCAATGTCACCTGCAATGGTTCTCTATGCTGCCAAAACTCTGTCAGGCTGTCTATGTGTTGCCCTTGCTCTACTTTCAACCTCTGCTGCTCACATCTCCAGCTGATGGGGAAAATATTCAGTATCTCTTGCCCCTGTGTTTGTAAAGGAAGAAGGAACGCTTTCAATACAGTTACTTGAGCAGCTGAATGCTGAAGTTCCATTGTCTCATTTTACATCCTTATCCTACCCTAGAAACTTAGGCAGATTTGGGTGTTGGATCGACCATGGTTCAAATATATCATCATTCTATACATTGTACCAGTGCCCTCAGATCACACCCTCCTGCTGTTTGTTACAGCTGGAAGAGCTGGCTGCCAGGGGGTCTTTAGGGCCCTCCATTGTCCTTGTTATTTTGCTCATCCAGTGTTTTCTCTTGTTTTCATCTGACCTGTAATCTGGCACCCATCTACTCCCCACCATGTCTGACATATCTGCCTATGTCTGCACCCTAACTGCAAAGAATATTCATACATTTTCCTGTGCCTCGGGGAGAAGATATTGCCGTTTAACACTAGGTCACTCCCTCCCATTTACCAAGTCTTCGGGGGGAATGAACTAATAATACAGAGGACAAGAAATAGCCTGATAGAAGAGAAAGTGAGATTGAACATGGAGTGAGGTGGTTGGTACTGAGGGTTAGCTCGATTAAAACCAAACTCAGTACTCACTCTACCAGGGCAATACAGATACTCAAGAAAGACAGACTGGAAATTAAAGCAACTGTAACGCAGAAGGTCAAAATGTCACATTGCGTCAAAATCCGAGAAAGCCAAGAGAATACATGGTTCAATTGCAGAGTAGAGCAGAGATCCAAAACCTGTTCGCCTGATTGGCATGGAGGATAGATCGTAAAAAGAAAGAAAATCCGTGTAGCACATGAGCTGCTGCAGGATACATAGATCATCAATAGCAAGGGAGGGACCTAGAGACCATGGCAGCCTGCTCGTTCAGACCAAACTGCTTTTCTTTGCCTCTTGCTCAGGTACAGCTGATCTCAAGTGAACTTAGCTTGAGGACCTAAGAGGGATGAGATCAGAAAACAGCATATCTGCACACAGCAAAGAATAGGAAAATACCACAGTTTGCTAAAAGGCCTCTCCTTTAGAATAACCATGACATCAAGGGGGATGAATGCCTATCTTCATATGTATTTCACTGACACCCCATAGCTCACTAGTGGAGGTTCTGGAACTTACTAAGCTTGAGGATCTCTGAAACTGTTCCTAAGTCTTCTTGTCAGTAAATCCAAAGGGACAATATACATGTTACTACTGTTGCCATCTGCTTTTGGTAGACCAATTATATTGGGAGGAGGAGCCCAGGAGAAGTATAAAGAGTGAAGTTTACAAAGTAGTTAATTCTTAATCTGTAACAATGAGAAGTTTGGTTTTGACCAGATGTCGTCAAATATTTTAGCATCTATAATGTCATTTACATGTTGGCTTTTGATCTATTCACTGCTTTTTTCCTGCAAAGTATATTTCTCAAGCTCCTCTGCCTCCTAGCTTTGGGCTAGAATCATCTAATGAGAGGCATGAGGAGGGAGGGAGAACCTGGACATCCCTAGCCCTGCTATTTGTTCTGCTTCTGACAGTGGCTGCACTTCCCCATGGTTCCTGCTCCCCACAGACCTCGACTGCTTCCATTGGCCCAGCTCTCATCTGATGGTTTCTAAACCAGTAACAATTCAGTGCTACCGTCATTCCTTTTAAAAACTATATGAAAATGCTTGTACTCACAGCACTCTGGGGAACTTGGACAGGAGGATCTCAAGTCAATCCCAGTCTGAGCAACTTAACAACTAAGGAAGACTGAGTCTCAAAATAATAATTTAGAAAAGGAATGGAGACATAGATCAGTGGGAAGGGTTTGGGTTCAATTCCCAGTACTACAAACAAAAAACAAAGAAGTGAACAAGCTTTACTTTAACAGTTGACACTTTTAGTCATTCTTTTGTATCCTCTCTGGAGTTTTCAAATTTTCATTCTACTTTCTTCACATTATTTTATATAAATTCAATATTGAAAGTCTTTCATTAGTCATTCTATCAGACAACTGTGCAGCAAAAATATGTGCATAAAATTTTAATTGGTGTACTTTTCCATAATTATAAGTCTTAATGTGGTCAAAACTTCTTCTGGAATGAGTTATCATTAAAATTATTATTTGTGAACACTTAATCTCAACTTGTGTAGGTTACAAATCTTAATAAGTAATTGAAAAATAAGAAATAAAATTTTAGTGGAAATGTTTTCTAATGAGATAAATTTGACCGTTCCCCCTTCAGTTAGTTCATATATCTATTGATGAAAATGGCTATTACCAAATAAAATTAGCATTTATTCTATTCTCATTTTCTGCTTCTACAAATGTAAGCAATAAGAAACTCTGTTGACATAAATAAGTATATGGATAGACATGTTTTCTTTTAAAAAACAATGTTATGCCAGACATGGTGGTGCACACCTGTAATCCTAGCACTCGGGAGGCTGAGGCAGGTGGATTGCTGCAAGTCTGAGACTAGCTTGGGCTACATAGTGAGTTCAAGTCCAACCTGGACTATACAGTGAGACCTTGTCTCAAACAAACAAGCAAACAAAACAGCAATGTTACTTGATTCTTTTGAACTCTTTTCTGGTTATAACCAAGTTTTCACAATGCTCTATCATGGAAAATTTTCATTTTGGGGGGAGGAAAGTTACCAGAAGTTTTTATTTTTAAATAATAAATCATCTAAAAATTTCATTGGGTCTTTCTTTGATATTGTGAAATGTAAAAAATTGCAAAAACAAAACAAAACAAAAAAAAACTTGTGACCTAGACATCTGAGTCCTTCATTTCTATAGATTCTGTATTTCAGAAAAGATATCTTTATGTAGATTAGAAAATTATTATTATTATTATTCTTTTAGGGGGGTGTTTTTTGAGACAAGGTCTTGCTGTATAGTTCAGGCTGTCTTTGAACTCACTATGTAGGCCAGGCTGGCCTCAAACTCTAGGAAATCCTCCTGCTTCAGCCTCCAGAGTGCTGGATAGGTGTGTGCTACCACACCTGGCAAGAAAATTATAATTATATTCATGGCTTTTCAATTTAAAGGAATTTTATTTTACTTCAGAATGAATTTTTGTAAATCAAAATATTGTTAAATTTAGTATGTTTCTGCAATATTTTTGATAAAATAATTTTATTTAATCACAGCTTTAAATATAATGTCACAAAAATCCTGGAGCTATGGATTTAGCTTATTTAGACTATGGGAATTCTCTGCCACTTAAGTTAGGAAGGTCAATTTTCATTTCCCATTAGCCATGTAAGACCTATTTTCTGTCAGAAAAAGTCTGGTTCTATTTTCCATTTGCAATAAGCACGTTATTAAGTACTTTAGATAATATGTTGTTTTAAAAGACAAAAATAATAAAGCACATCTTGTAAAGTATTTACTAAAATTATTCAGGATTAAATTAATGTAAACCTAATGAATTTATATACTTATTGGATAATAAATTTGTATAATACTAAATCAATAACCTATTACTCATTTTCTACCTAACAACAGTATAATATATTACTAAAATTCTGTTATTTATAAAGCAAGAAGTAGGATAAAAAGGAACAGAATTTAGTAAATATATTTTTGTGCTTGGCTTTTAAGAAGAATTAAATAAAAATCAAATTTTAAAAATAAGAAATAAATCCATTTATCCATTATACATTATCATCAAGCCTTACTTATGTACTTATGAAAGCCCATATACTGCTAAAAGCTAATCAGATGATTGGCTAGCTAGCCTCTTTTGTTGTTAATAAGAAGTAGAAATACTAAATATTTTGTAAGATAAAATATGAATTTACTGTGTTTGAAATAAACTTTTCAAAATATATTTTGATAAAATAACTATTACAAAGAAATAACATTCAAAATCTCAAAGAAACTGCTTAAAGTTTTATCTATGAGTTTTACCCACTATATCTTGAAAATTTTGGTAGTATTGGAAAATATTCCAGTTATATTTTAAAGAATCAATAACAGGAATCTATACTGCTTTGGGCATTGGAAGATGCTTTTTGTTCGCAGCTAATTATATGTCAAAAGAGTAATTGTGGAAAATAGCTGAAATGAACTTATATTTTGATATTTTTAAAGTTCTTTCAATATTTGATTCTTATTAAAAAAATGTTTGATACTTTTTACCACTTTGTTTTGGTCCTATAGGACCTTTCTTCTGAGCTGCGTAGTCTGTAGAAATTGATCACTACTACTACTGCCATAGTCTGCCATTTGTCTGAATTCTGACTCTGCCAAGGACAAAACTACCAATTTTCCAATAACAAGCTTTACTTTTAACAGCAATGTTTAAGACAGGAAGCCTTATTAGTCATGGTGCCTTGACTGCGTTTAACAGTACCTCCTGTTTTATTTGGCAGTCTTCAAGTTTATATACACCGGGAAAGACTCTTGGGTAAATGAGAAGAAATGTCTCTGTTTCTTCAAATGCAAGAAGAGTTATTATGAACTTAAACTCCATCTCAGCTACTCAATTTTAGGAAACAATGTATACAGAAGTTGAAGATCCAAAATTAAATATCTAACTCTGTACCTGCACAAACCTTTGCAAATCATCGTGTGGCCCAATTTGAGAACCCCTGGCATAGTGTACCTTGCACTTGAGTTAAAGGTCTTCTGTGTAGTTTTTGCTTTTTATATAGTACATAATACACATGGGTCCTCCTCACTTACTAAGTTTCCCAAGGTTTCCACTAAGAAAGCTTTAGTTTGGAGAATCTCACGAAAGGTGACCCCAGAAACAACAATGATCAGTTACAGCTTTTAGATTTTTCCTAATCTCTGTCTTCAAAGTCCTGCTCCAGTCTTCTGTGCTGTGATATAGTGAATACCTTTAAACTCCTTTGGTTATAGTCACTTCCTGTTTTGGATATGAGCTGAAAAGCTGCCCATTGTGAAGAATCAGGACTCTTCCTGTGAAACACAATTAACAACCCCTCCAAGGGATCACTGCCATATCTTAACCACATCCACTCTCACTAGTCTATGGTTTCATTTATACCCTCAGAAAACATTATTTTTAAAATGATAGTATAAGAAATTTAATGATTATTAACATTATCATAGCATTCAACCAATCCAAATGCATATGAAATATTCCATTTTTAAATGTCCTCTTAAAAAGAACATTTAACATTATCTCCATTTATTTGTTCAGCAAATAGTTACTAAATACTTGTGTAGCAGGTTCTCATGGTAAGTGACATGAATACAAAGCTGAAAGCATAAGCATCGTGAAAAACAGACTTTCAGAAGAGGTGAGTGGTTGCCACGGGACAGGGATGGGGAAGCTGGGGACTGCTGCTATGAAGGGGGGCACAAGGAGGTTCTTTGTGATAATAGGACAATCCTGAGTCCATGGTGGTCATAAAGCAGAAGCTGGCAGACCTTCTTCTGCAAAGGGAGAGACAGTAAAAATTTTCAGAAGGTGATTCTTGGAGAAACCATTCCTAGTAGCAAAAGAGGATTTTCTTATAGTCGGTTCTCTCTGAAAAATCTAAAGGATTTTCACAACCAAATCAGACTTTCTAAATTTGAATCTGCCTTCTAGGATGAAGCTACAGGCCCTGGTAACAGAGCAAAGGAGGGTAAAAACCCATGGGGAACGTGGAGGAAGAAGACATATTTGTCATTTTACCCTCACTGGGACAAAATAACTGACATTTGCAACTAAAAGGAGGAAAGGTTTATTTTGACTCACAGTTTTGGCAGACTTGATCAATGGTCAATTGGCTCCAAGGCAGAAATAATTTGGTGGAAAGACCTGGCCGAGGAAAGCGGCTTATCTCATGGAAGCCAGGAATCAGAGGAGAAGCTAGAGACCAGAATACATCCTTCTAGTCATGCCCCGGGTGACTCATCTCTGACCAGGCCCTACCTTCTGACAGCACATTCAGCTATAAATTCATCAGTGGATTAACCTGCTGATGAATTCAGCACTCCCATAATCCAATCAACTTCCAAAATCCCTCTTCTGAACACAGGAGACATTTGGGGGGCAGTTTGGATCTAACCTATAACAGAGGAGAAAGAGAAAACCAGAAGAGGGTAGCTCTTTCATTTTTGGACTGACATAATAGGGAAAGTAACTAGTTATATTGATTGCAAACTGTAGCCCATGGGGCAAATCCAGCTCACTATTTGCTTTTGTAAGTAAACCTTTATTGGAATACATCCACATTCATTCATTTATGCATTATCATTTATGCTGTATTAGTACCACCATGCCAGAGTTAAGTAGTTGTAACTGACAAGATACAGTTCACAATGCCTGAAATATTTACTATTTGGCCCTTTATGAAAAAAATTGCTGACTCCTATTTGCATCCCTCAACCCAATCAATGCAGGTAGTCAAGAGACAACCCTACGTAGAATTTGACATTGTATAGTGCTCCACAAATATTATCTTGTTCCTCATACATTTGAGGGAGAATGACAAATTTATCTTTCAGTAACTTTCAAATATGAAAACTGAACTTTGGGAAAGTGTTTTGCTTAGGGCTATGTAAGTAAAAGATACATTCTGATTTCCTGGTCAATTAATTTTCTTTCATTTTTGTGTTTCTTTATATAGTATAATATTACATTTCAGACAGCCTTTTTAAATTATGAAAAATTCTGAAGGGTTGACAGGTACACACTGAACTGTATAGATTTCTAAAATTCACAGTTCAGAAATCTTTAACGTCTAAGGTAGAGTGGCCTGGGCCCATCATCTCTCACCAGTTCACCCAGAAAACCCTCTCTACCCAGACAATTCAGACTAAATGTTACTTTGTCACAAAAGTCTTCCTGAAGTTGCTGACTTGGTCATGTTCTTTTCATATGGTCTGTTTTTCCTTCAAAGTACTTATTGTGGATGTATTATATTTTTAATGTTATGCATGCATAACTTCTGTTGTTTTGATACCTGTCAGTACTTACTAGACTAAAAACATTGCCTGGACCCAGGTCTGTTTTGCTAAATCCAATGTGAGCCTAAGGCCAGGTGCCCAGTGTTTCTTTCTTTTTTTTGGTACCAGGCATCGAATGCCCAAATGTTTCTTACACGAATGAAAGAACAGTTTGTCCATCATGGGGCCACCTTCCCAGGCCATCTTTCTTACCGAGGACTATTTCATCACTAGTTGAACAATTATTTACATGGTAGGGTGCTTCACTTTAAATAGCTCTAATCGTTAGTATTTTTAAAGTATTGAACTCTATCTGCCCAATTTTTATCAAATAGTTATAGTTCTTCCTAGGAATAAACAAGCATAGTGTCTCTTCTTTATCACTCTCCCTGAGATATTCGAAAATCTTCACTGTGAATTATTTTCTAGATTAGAATTTCCCATTCTTTTTCAGTTATTCCTGTTCTGACTTGAGGCCTGGGCCTCCCTTTATTCCGAATGGCCTCATCTCTACAGGGACTAACGGAGTAGAGTACACAGTCAAAATTCAGGATTAAACCTTAGTGTCGGGCTCACTAGCTTGAGAAACCTTGGCAAATGTCATAGCCTTTCTCTGTTTTCATTTCCTCATTTGGAAAATGGAAATAATAACAGTATTGACCCTCATAAATTAGAAATTAATGAGTTGTTATATGCAAATACCTTAGAATATGCCTGGCAAATAGTAAGCAGATATGAGTTATGGGATACGGACGTTAGTACAGATGGACCCTAACACACAATGGTTTCACTTTCAATTTTTCAACTTTACAATGATGTGAAAACAATACATGTTCAGTAGAAATCATGCTTGTAATTTTGAGTTTTGATCTCTTGCTGGGCTAACAACGGTGTGATGTGACACTCACACCATGGTGGGCAGTGGCAGCAACTGGAGCATCAGTCAGCCATGCAATCATGAGGGCTGACAAATGGTCCTCTACAGTGCACTGTGTTGCTAAGCTAAGATGTTACATAGGTTAGGTGCATTAGATGCATTTACACCTACCTATATCAGGATATAAACTAAGGAGTATTTATATAAAAATTACATAATCATGGGAAGAACTGGGAAAGCGATGATCTGAAAGAAGCAGATGGAAAATGAAAGGAGTCACCAAGTCAATCTGAGAGGCCCAGGTCACCCCACTGCCCAAAGGAATCTCTCAAAGAAGAAGCTGGTGGAAATGCCTATGTCAAAAATGTGGACCAGTGTTCTTGCATCTAGTGGTGAGTTGGAGGCCCACATTGGTCAGCAGTAAGGAGTAAAGACTGGATAAAGAGTAGAAAATAAAGAGAATTTATCTTTGACATGTCTCTGCATCTACCTACCATCCTCAGAAGATGATAGCTGTTGCTTAATTTCCACCACACAAATCTCAGGAAAGAACCCATTTTTTCAATTAATTCCAAACCACACTATGAAGAGAATTTAGGAAAAACAAGTCCATATTAAACAAGTTGATAATAAATGATACAGTACAGTATGTGAGATTGCTTTAGTTTTACAACCTCTCTAAAAACTGCCACCAGGGCTGGGAATTTAGTTCAGTGGTTCTGCCGCCTGCCTCGAAAGCTCAAGGTCCAGAGTTTGATCCCTCATACCATAAAAACGCAGAAAAACCAAAAAACAACAGCAACAAAAAACTGCCACCAACAGTGCAACCCAGGCAGGGCAGAAGAGCATAGCATGAGGGGCTCCTACAACCCATGCTCCACAAGAACATCCAGGGTTAGTTAACCTCCTGCAAAGTTTGCATGATTTTGGTGGTTTTCAGCATAATTGTTTCATGATGAACATTCTGACACTAAAAATTTCTTGTCCTTTACATGTACTGCACTGAAACAGATCTCTGAGGCCTACTGTTTGCATATGATTTTTAAATAATTTCCCCTCATTATAATTTCAACATATTTTATAAAGTGGCAATTATGCTTCTCCCTTTTCCAGTTGACACCATTTCATGTCTTGGTTCTGAGATGCAGACATTAGCTAGCCATCTTATATTTGTTTTATATGCAGAGTAATATGCACATGTATTAGAGGTTTAGATGAGATGCACTGAATAGGCTTGATCACCATAGCATTTCTCAAACTGGCATTCCATGGAATATTAATCCACAATATGTTCAGATGAATGCTGTGTACTATACTGCTTTCTTCATATCTCACTAAATAACTGTGGGAATCACTGGGCTCAGCAAAATACAGATTGTTTTGCTGTTGAATATTCCAGAGACTCTATTTTGTGAATATGTATGCTATAAAGCTCCCCACTAAGCCACTTTCTCCTGTTCTAGGGGCACCAAAGCAAGGGTATTGTGACACTAACATTTCCATTAACAGTTATGCACAGTATTGAAATTCCTCACTCACCCTAACCAAACCTCTTCCAAAGAACACATTTCTCAGTTCAGCAACTAGAGGGGCTTGATGGAGTCCCATTTAGCCCATGCTGATTACCCTCCATAGTCTAAATTTTAGGAAAAGATATGGAAACTGGGTGGCTCATGCTTGTCCTTTCCCTCCCAGAAGAGCCTTGAACTTTTTATGTAGATTGGGCCATCTCTTCCTAGTACCCGTTTAATATCCCAACGACTTAGGGCAGCATAGCAATGCTCAAGTGAAAAATAAATTCTAAGGGATTAGGGTGTACCTCAGTACCAGAGCACTTACATGCCCAAGACCCTGGGCTTGATCCTCAGCACCACAAAAGTGTTCTTAATATTGTCATTTATGAAATTAAAAGGCCAGATAAGAGGCTCTGTTTTGGAAAAGGGCAACTCCTGTAGCCTGCAATCTCTGTCCTTAGATAAAGGAGAGGACAGGATTCTCATCTTCTCCTTAAATCCTACTTAATCTTTGCTCTGACAGGTACCCAGTTATTTACCTACTAGGATTTCAAGGAGCCTTAAATAATCTATACAAAGTGTTGAGCATAGGTCATAGAATGGAATACATGGTCCATAAAGGGAAGCTATTATCATGACTGATTATTTCAATCTCCTTAATTATCTTAAAGACCATAAGCACAGGGAACAAGTCATGTGCTTGTATCCTCCTAGCAATTAGCACAGCATCTGGCTTTTACTTGGTTTAATAAATATTTATTGAAGAAAAGAAGTGGTTTATTTCATATATTTCTGTTTCCTATGTCCTATGCTTCTTGGATCCCTTTGACTAAAATAAGAATTTCCATTTGAAGTTAACTTTTACTAACCTCAATCAAAATAACTCTGAAAACCAAGCCCAACATTTACCGGGCAAAGAGAATTTGAACACTCCTTAATCATGTGTACTATCTTAGAATGCCTATTTCAAACCTCAATCAGAGAGTTGGTTAAAGAGGTATCTCTTTAGCTGGGTGTGGTAATGTACACCTGTAATTCCAGGTGAAGTAGGAAGAGTGCAGGTTCAAACCCAGCCAGGGAAACAGTGATTTAGTGAGACTTTGCCTCAAAATAAAAATTTTAAATGGGGTTAGGGATGTAGGTGGGTGTGAAGGCCTTGGATTTAATTCCTAGCATGCCTACACACAAAAAGCCTTCAACTTAGTGCCTTGATGATATTTCAATGAATCCTATAAATCTCAGGTTCAACTTCAGCTTCCTCCCAACAGAACTGGTTCTACTCTTGGCTTCTGCTCACTTTTGAGTGATATTGCCAAAGGAGATTTGTCCAAAATGTTACTCGATGGGGAATACCATATTCCAACCTCAAAGCTGACAGCATGTTTACTACACTCCAACTTCAATTTTATTCAGGAAGAGTACAATTACACTGGCAGTGAGAAGTTCAGGCCTTCAGAAATTAGAAGAGTAAGTTCAATTTTCTGACAGAACTTAACAGTAAGAAACTCTTCCCTTAACGCTCACAATCAGAGATGCCCAATAAACCATTTTACAATGATAGCCATTTTTTATTCAACTGGGCTGTCCAATATGGCAGGCACTGTAGACATGTGACTACCGAACATTTGAATATGATTATTGCAGCTAAGGAATTGGACTTCTTATTTAGTATTAATGAACTTTAATGCATATTTAAATATCCACATGTGGCTGATGGCTACCATTTGGACTACACAACCGTAAACCATGGAACAGTCACTGAAGGAAAGCTAAACAAATATGGCCCATTGTTTCTATGCTAGGACTCCAATTTATTAATCAGAAAAATGCAAATAATAAAACTAACCTTTTAGTACAGGATTTTTCTGAATATCAAATGAGATGACAAATACGAGTGTACATGGTGATAGGAAAAATAACCAAAATTATCTACCTGTGCAATAAGTTATATCTTTTATATAAATGTATATACAAGTATACATATACAGATTCCCTGGTGTACATACACATTATATTCTTTCATACTTAAAAAGAGAGTGAAAAAATGGTTGTTGTTCTACAAATCTGTCTTCCCTATAATGAACAGACATTTCTCAGACAAAGAAGTAAAAACAGCAAACAAATATATGAAAAAATGTTCAACATCACTGGTTATTTGAGAGATGCAGATGAAAACAATGCTGAGATTCCACCTCACCCCACAAAGAATGGCTGCTATCAAGGAATCAACCAATAACAAATGCTGGTGGGGGTGTGGAGAGAAAGGAACCCTTCTCCATTGTTGGTGGGAATGCAGACTGGTGTGACCGCTGTGGAAATCCGTATGGAGATACCTCAAAGAAGTAGGACTAGAGGTCCCATTTGACCCAGCTATTCCCCTGCTGGGTATCTTCCCCAAAGAATTAAAAGAATCATACCACAACCTCTTATTTTCTAGCAGCCTCCTTGGATTAGGTAGGGGAAGAGAGGAAGTTCCTAAAATGTGTCTCTCAGATGGATGACAGGAAGGGACCAGGTTCCTTATTGGGAAGTTCATTGAAAACAGAATGAGAATAAAAACAAAAATATAATAAGAAGTTGTTCTATTATCAGATATGGTATTTGATTGCAAATTTCTGGGAAATAAGAAATAACACACAACCATACATGAGAAAGGTGTTATGGACTGAATTTTTGTCTCCCCCAAATCCATTTATTGATGTTCTAACCCATACTCTGGTGGCATTTGGTGATGAAACCTTCGGGAGGTAATTAGAGTTAGGTGAAGTCATGAAGATCTCCAGATCTCTCTCTCTGTCTCTGCCTGCCCCTCTCCCCTGCCTCTCTCTCCTTCCCCCTCCTCCTCTTTTACCTTCCCTTCCTTATCCTCCCCACCTCTCCTTCTCCTTCTGTAGATGCACACACAAAAAAAGCCAAGTGAACATAAAGTTCAAGATGGCGGCTACCTGCAAATTACAAAGAGACTACCTACAAGGAAAAAAATCAACCACAACCATGATTTTTCCTACCTCCAGAGCTATGAAAAGTTCTATTGTTTTTGGACAAGCCTTGCAGTCTGTGGTATCTTGTTATACCAGCCAGCACTGACTAATACACCTTCGTATCTCCATTCCTCTATTCCTCTCACTTCTAAAACTTGGTAACGATCCGAAGTATCTCCTTCTGTACTTTGTCAGAAATAGTTTCCATACAAAGCTTATCAACCAAAGGGCTTTCAAGAATATTCAACCAAATGGCATACTAGGAGGACCTAAGGACACTTACCACACTTTCTCCTAAAGTCAAACTGTTAGATAAATGACAAAGCCTATGTCTTAGACACTTTTTCATCTCTGGGACAAAATATCCAACACCACAATTTAAGGGAGGAGAGGCTTAATTTTGGTCACAGTTTTTAGAGGATTCAGTCCATCATGGGCTGGCTCTTGGAAGGGTTTGGTGGAGGAAAGCGGCTCACATCATGGTGGCCAGGAAGCAGAGCGCTCCCAGAGAGGATCTGAGGATCAGATCACACCTGCCAGGTCACAGCCCCAGAAATCTGCCTCTTCCAACCAGGCCCCACCTTCTAACCACACGTACAGCTATGGATTCATCAGTGAATATTACCTCTTCTTGACGCAATCACCTTCAAAAAGCCCCACCTTTGCACATAAGAGACTTTGGAGAGACATTCCAGATCCATACCAAGGCACCTTAAAAATAATATAGTAGTCTACTATTTCTGCTGTAACAAATTTCACAAATTATAGCCTAAAACAACACAAATTTACTCTCTTTCAGGTCAGAAATCTGAAATTAACTTTATAGGGCTAAAATCATGGTCAGCCCCTCTGGAGATTCCAGGGAAAAGTCTCTTACCTGAACTTTCCAGCTCCTGGAGGTTGCTAACATGCCTTAGCTTTGTATGTCAGTCCTGGGTTTGCTGCACACCTAGCTCATCCGGGATTATCTCCCCACGGAAAGATCCTTCACTTAATCTCATCTACAAAATCTCTTTTGCCATAACGATGCTCACAGATTCTAAAGATTAGGACCTAGATATTTCTGGGGGTCATTATACAGCCTGCCACAAATAAATAGGACCACAAAATGTCACCCATTGTTATGGTTTAGATCTAAAATATTCCCCTAACCCTCACACACTCATGGCTGGGGCTTTGAGAAGGTGACTAAACTATGAGGCGTCTTGCTGACTTGCTGTTAGGAGATGGGGTCTGATGGGAAGAGGCGGGTCACTGCAGTCTTGGCCTGGAGGGGTTTCTCTCCCTCCTCAACACCTCTCTTCCCTCTTAGTCTGCTTCCTGGACACCAAGCCATGAGTAGCTCTCCTTTACCATGGCCCTGTGCCACACTGCCCTGCCTTGGAGCCAGCCAGCTATGGACTGAAACCTGTACAGACTGTGAACCCTCCTTAAAGTTGTGGGTGTGGGTTTTGTCTCTCAGCAATGGGAAAATGACTAAGACATCTGTGTTATTGTTGTTATCAACTATTACTAACTTTCCATACGTTGTTACAATAGCTGATTTATTTCTCTATATGCTACACAAAAGATGAATTTAGAACTATTGGTATGAACAGTTTTCAGAAATATAATATTTTTTCCAGCAGTAATTTAATTTCCCTAGTATGATAGGGTTTAATTTTTCAACAACAGGTCAAGGTGGAAAAAACTGACCTCTTTTTTCTTGTGAAATGCATCTGATTATCCTCATTGTGGGTGAAATGATTTTCTGTTAATAAAAAGGCACAAATTATTTTAATAAATTGGATAGTTTGGTAAGTTGAAAAATATCATGCCATTTGAAATGTTTCAAATATTTGTATAAGAAAAAACACAAATCAAATGTGAACAAGGAGTAGGAAAGAGCTTGAGAAATATGTGTATAGGTTTGAAAATAATAGGTGAGCAATAAATATTTGTTTCATATAAAACTGGGAGGAAATGATTTCAAAGTTTTATGAATCTGACCTCATTTTATACATGAAGAAACTAAGGCCCAAAAAGTGATTTAAGACCACAGGGCTGCAAAAACTCTTGAGGTGTTTTTAAACTGTTAAGAGTTGTTAAAGATCATAGAAGCCAGCACGATAACAAGTGCCTGTAGTCCCAGGTATTCAGGAGGCTGAGGGAGGAGGATTCCTTGAAGCCAGAAGTTTGTGACCAGTCTGGATAATGATAGCAAGATCCCAAGGAAAAAAAGAAAGAAAACAAAGGGAAAAGGAGAGGAGGGGGGTGAAGAAGAGGCAAAGAAAGGAAGGAAGGAAAGAAGGAGAGAGAGAGAGACAGAGAGAGAGAGAACAAAAGTTAGCAGATTGTTTTGTTTGGCTGGAGATCTGGCCTGCAAAGCCCCTTCCCACCGTGAGCCTCACAAGCGTGCTCCCAGATGGCCACAGCACAGTCACTGCACTGGTCCCCTTCAGTGGACCCTGAGTCCTGGCACAGGAAGTGAGCAGGTAGCTGTCACACCAAGGGGAGTGGAAGGAAGGACAGCCTCACCAAGTGGAGTTATAGCACCCAATCAAACAGGGCTAGCAAATGTCACCTCCGTCAGGATACATTGGAAAAGTCTTCCAGTGTAATGGGCCCCAGGCACCTAGAGAGCTGGCAGCAGCACCAAGAACAGATGTATCAGTGCTCGTGGCTCACGGTTTGCTAATAAATGGAGATCTCCAAAAGTAGAATCCCAGAAGTTGTGGGACATCCTAGTTGTTGACTTCAAGAGAAGCACATCCAGCTGTCTTCGTGCCTGACCTCCAAGCAAAGAAAGGGGAGGGGAAGCAGGCAGACCCCGGGGTTGGTTTCCTCTTCACAGTCCTTGAATTCCACTTCTTCAGGGAGTAGATCCTAGGCCATGGTTATAGATTTCTCAAGATGTAAGTTTCCTTCCCAGAGGCCCCTTCTGCAGTGTGTAGTCAGAGGCGGGGTCACCCACGAGCCTGGTGCTGGGAGCACCCCAAGATGGACATGGTCAGGGCTGAACACAGAATGCATAAAACAGACTCCATGATTGCAAAGATTCAATACATAACAATTAAGATGAGCAAGTTCATTCCTATTATCAACTCAATCCTGTCTCTCAAATGAAGTGAAAAGACTTAAACCCGGAACAATTTCCTGACAACACGGTATAGAAGCGCCTGTGAGAGAACTGGAAGCCTGAGCTCTTATGACATTGCTTCAGCTTATCAGGCACAGGGCTAGAACAAGTCATTCTACTTGGGTAGCTCATTGGTGAAGCGGACTATCACAACCAGTTGTAAGCCAAAGTAATTTGTCTTCTAAAATCACCATAGTCAGCTGGGCATGGCATGGCTGCAATCCCAGGACTCTGGGAGGCTGAAGCAGGAGGATCTCAAGATTGAGCTCAGCCTGGGCAACTCAGGGACTTAATGAGACCCTGTCTCCAAAGAAAAACTAAAAAGGAGCTGGGGATGTAGCTCAGTGGATGGCTCTGGATTCAATACCCAGTACCACAACAAAAAAGAATAAACACGAAATCACTGAGGATTGGAAAATGTCCAGGTCATAAACACCCTAATGTAATGGGAAAGCATTGAGGCCTAGGATGGGAGGGATGAGGCAGGGATGGGTTTTGTGAGTTCAGACAGAACTCACTTCCCCTGCCAACAGGACAGTGTTGGCAAGACACTGCAAATTCTGAAGCCTTCTACAAATACATTAAAATTATGTCACCCTCATTTCCCAATAGTTGTAATTCTTTCACATCTTGCTATTCTCTATATAGCTTTCTAACCCACTGAAATGCTTTTCTGCAACAAGATGAGGAATAATCTAAAACTTCTTGAAGACATTCTTTTGTACCAAAATCCTGTCACTGACTATTAGAGACAGTAATGGGGTAAAGTAGGGAAACAGTACAGGAGGAGAAAGAGTACAGTTTAGGAGCAGAGGCTTAAGTTCAAACCCTAGTTTTGTGAGATTAGGCAAACCACAGGATGCATGCTACAGCGATGCTATAATGATTAAATGAAATGAGTACAAAGTTTAGCGGTAGGGAAATATTTTCTTCCCATCTTAAGAATTTGTTCTCACTTGAAAAAAATCACAAGTGACCAAGGAAAACTCATAAACAATGACAGAAAAACAAAGCCTGTGCCCTGGTAGTGGCTCACAGCATCAACTTTACATTCCCCAGCAGTGTATGAGGTGTGGAATCCACACCTCAAGAACAATGAGGGGGCTTGGCCTAGTGGCACACACCTGTGAGCCCAGCACTTGGGAGGCTGAGGCAGGGGGATTGCAAGTTCAAGACCATCCTGGATCACATAGCAAGATCTTGTCTCATCTCAAAATAACCCAAAACAAAGAAACAAAAAATGCACAAATAAAAATAAAACAAAATAGAATGATGAAGACAAAGTAAAGTGGCTCATGCCTATAATTCTAGCTACTGGAGAGGGTGGAGCAGGAGGATTGCAAATTTGAGCCCACCCTGGGCAACTTTTATTTTAAAAATAAAAGGATGATATAACTCCATGGCAGAGCATCCCTGAGTTCAATACCCAGTACAAAAAAAAAAATGATAAAGAACAAAGAGCTATTATACAGAGTACAACAAGACTTTTCTGCTTTGAACAAAGCACTCTATCTTCTTGAGTTTAATTACGCACAACTGTGACTCTCCTCTAAAAATACAATAAACAAATATTGGCTTCACTCTTTTAGAAGAAGAAAGCTATACATCTCCAATATGGGAACTAAGAAAGATTTTAAAACAAATAGTAGAAAAAAGTTGTAAAAAGGAATGGGAAGCTTATCTTTCCTCTTACCCCAAACCATATTAAGCCAGGTTTGGGAAATGAAGAAAGACCGAATCTGTCAGGCACCACCAGCAGGAAGCTCTGCCTTCTCTCCCACATCTCTTAGCCGCATGCAGAAGGAACAGGTGGTTCATGGTGATCTAGAGAGTGGGAGAAGGTCCAGGACACCTGGGCTATGACATGTTATGTGACCTTGGGCCACAACTTTCTCATCCAACCATAATAATTCGAACACACTTTGTAAACTCAGATACATGCAGGCCCTGACTCTTACTACCCCCTTTAAAAACTCATCCTCTGGTGGTTCTTCAAATCGCCCTTGATGCATCCAAAGCAGTCTTTTGCCATGGTGTAAGGAGTTTGGCTCAGAAAGGATTTAGCACCTAGAAAAGTTTGGAAAATTATGTAATCCTTTGCCTCGATTTCATCACCTAAGAGTTCACAGAGGTACTGAAAGGATTAATAATTAACAAAAGCCCCTGCTTAGTGCATGCTAAACTGTAAATAAATGACTTATTGTTTATGATTAATATTATTTATCAAAAATATTCCTTATCGTTTCTCTTTTCTTATTATTTTATTTCAGCTCTTACAGACTGACCTAGGTGCTGAAGAATACAAACAAAATGTTTTATTGCTTCTCAATTTTAAAAAATGAGGGCCCAGGATTTAGCTCAGTGGTTTCGCTGCCTGCTGCGCAAGCACAAGGACCCAAGTTTGATCCCCGGTACCAAAAAAAAAAAAAAATTTAAAATGAAATATTTTACATGTGTATTTACTAGGTTGGGAAATATATCCGATGCACAAATCACACTTGCAAGTTGATTGAATTTTCTAGTTGGTTAATCTTTTTGCTTTGTTGTGCTGAGATAAAGTCTCACTGTGTAGTCCAGGCTGCCCTTGAAATCACTCTGTAGCCCCACTGGCCTAAGACTCGTGATCCTCCTGCCTCAGCCTCCCAAGTGCTGATATTACGGCATGTACTACCTTGCTCAGCTCTAGTTGGTTAATTTTGACCAAGTAGGACAATAGAACATGAGCTATAGAACCTAGATAGGTGATCAGTTCTTTAGTATTTCAAGATTCTCATTAAATCTTTGATTTTTCCAACAGCATTATAAGCATCTAAAGAAAGATTAGATTGTTTTTTCCCTGAAATAAGGTTTCCTGGCATAACCTGTACATGATGTTAGTTTCCCTCTACAAGAAATCTGGTTGTACCATTGCTATAACAGGTTTCAGATATGCAGGTTCTGCAGCCCCTAAGCCATGGGGGCTTGCTACTGGGACTCAGATTAGTTGGAACAGGCTTATCTTTCTCCAAACGAAACAGCCAAACAAAGATTTCACCCATTTTATACAATTCCAGATTACATATTTTGGAGGTGAAAGGAAGTGGTTGGTGGATTTTTCTTTGTGAGTATTGACAGAAGATGTACAAGGAAATACATAGTTTCTCTATAGACATTTACCAGAGACTCTGGACCCCAATAGAGAATGATAAGTTCCAAATTCATTCTGTCCCCACACTGTCCACCTTTGGGGGAGGGTCTATGGGAGCCCTTTTGAAGTCCTCCAGCTTAGTCCCCACCGCCTTTGTGAAGCTTTATCTCTGAGACAGCACTCAAAATCCATATTGAATTTACTCTTCATTTTTGTCCTTCATATTTAGTGTGATTGCTTGATCAATCCCAGTAGAAAGTCAGCTCTTTAGGTAGGAAGAACCTATCTCTACTGTGACCACCATAATCCAGAATATACAGCAAGCACTCAAAACTAATCACTTATATATTTACAGCTTATTGTCCCAAAAAATGCCCTTTCTCAGCCCAATCCATGCATTCCCATCGGTGGTGCCTCAGGCTACAAACCCCGTAAGGACAGGGAGTTCTTTTTCAGTATTATATTCCCACAGCCCAGTGCAGTGCTGGACCCAGGGCAAGCATGCAAGAAATAGTTGTTAATTTGATTACAACTGTCAAGAACACTTACGCTAAATCTTTTCTTCACCCTTCTTCACCATCACATTAAGAAACATCTCCACTTCTACTACTACTTGTTCCTGGACTCCCAAGTACAGCAGAGGTTCACATTCACAAGAATGTGACTGAACCAATGCTCAAAGTCAGGAGTAGACAAACTACAAGGTCAAACTCTGCCTTTTAAAGTAAAGATTACAGAAACACATGTACATTTGTGTATTTGTTTACTGGGGGTCAGTGGCTGCTTTCCAGCTGCAATAACAGTGATGATATATACTACCTGGAACTTTTCTTGATATGTGTATGCTATATATATATATATATATATATATATATATATATATATATATGCTATATATGTGTGTGTGTGTATTCAGATATATGAATATGTAAAAGCATATTTCCAAAACTCTAGTATACGTAATTCTATCAACATCTGGATGAGGTAGTCAAGGCCATCATATCCCCATTTCCCAAAGGCAGGAATAAAGAAATTATCATTCTGAAAGATGAAATGTTTTTTAATTTGACATCCAAGGGTCATTTGGATCTTTCCATAACATCCACTTAGTAAACAAAAACCAGACAGAAACCTGCATTACATCTGTTTCCCTCTTTACTGTTAGATTGATTTTCTTTTATTAGCACATGTCTGTAGTACATAATGTTTACATTCCTTATGTGGAGTTGGTACACATACATAACACATCTTAATATCTTCTTTCATCCCCTTTCCTTCCCTCCCTTTCTCTTCCTTTCTCCCTTCTCCTTTGAGAAAGATTCATGTCTCTACTTCCTATTATCTATCTTTTATTTTGGCCTTTATTTATAATTTGGGTTTCTTATGTAAGAGAAACCATGCAATATTTAATCTTATATGTCTGATTCATTTCACTTAACTTATGCTCTCAAAGTACATCCATTTTCCTACAAATGACTCATATTTATCCTTTGTTATCACAGTGTAGTACTCCACCATGTATAAATACCACATTTTCTTTATCCACTCATCTGTTAATGGACATATAACCAGGTTCCAAGATTTAGCTATTATGAATTTTGTTGCTATAAAAATGGGTGTGTATATATCCCTGTAATATGATGACTTTTACTCTTTCAGGAAGACATCTAGAAGTGGGATGGCTGGGTCTCAGCATATTCTCCTATGGGGAGAAGAGCTACCAATGTCTTCCTTCATGTGCTTCTGTAAATGTACCCCAATTGTATACTCTATTACAAATGGCTCATGACTTTTAATCACTATGTAGCTGAAGCATATACAAAAGGCTGCACGCATCCATCTCTGTATGTGCAAACAAGACTGGGGTCAAAGCAAACAGATGACAAACACCACATTCTCCTTTTGGGCAAATTCCAAATTTCGAATGATCCCACCTCAGCCAGTGTCATTCTCCCTTACCAGCTCCTAGTGATACCATAACCAGCAAATTGTTTTATCATTATACATATATAAAATTAATTCAACAAACAGAATCTACACTACTTAGGCAGGTCTGTTATAAACCTCTCAAACATGTGAAGAAGGAAAAGACATCAAAGATTGAAAACAATTAGGAGCAAGTCCAGCAGATATGGTCATCACAGGTGTAGGACTTTTGAGGACAAGAGTCACCCAAGTTCAGAAAAACCACCAACAGAGTGAAGAGACAACCTACAGAGTGGAAAAAAATTTTCACTAGCTATTCCTCAAAGATCTACTATCTAGAATATATAAAGAATGCAAAAAAATCAGACCTCTCCCCAATTTAAAGACCCAACCCCCAAAATGGGGATCTGAAATGAACAGACACTTCTCGGATGAAGAAGTAGAAAGAGAAAATGAATACATGAAAAAATGTTCAACATCACTGATCATTCAAGAGATGCAAATTAACACAATCCTGAGATTCCATCTCATTCCAGGTTATGTGCTGCCCAAGGGAGCACTCCATCTCATTCCAGAAAGAATGGCTGTTATCAAGAAATCAACCGCTAACAAATGCCACAGAAGCTGTGAGGAAAAATCAACACTTCTCCACTGTTGGTGGAATGTAGACTGGTGCAAGCACCGTGGAAACCAGTGTGGAGATACCTCAAAAGATTAAAACTAGAGGTTCCATCTGACCCAGCTATTCCCCTTCTTAGTATCTTCCTGAAAGAATTAAACACATCATACTACAGTGATATATGCTTACCCATGTTTATAGTGGCTCAGTTTATAATAGCTGAATCTTGGAAACAGCCCATTTGCTTTTCTAACAAGTTCCCAGGTGCTGCTGATCCTCCAGCCTCTGATGATCACACTTGGACAACCACACTGTGGTCCAGAATCTGGACTCCATAGAGGTCAGAGCCTCTCCCATTTTTATACACCAAGGGCTCTCCTTAGAATCTTTTGAAATGCAGATTCTATTTCAGTAATTCTGGAGGAAAGAGGGCTGAAATACATTTCTTACAAGCTCCCAGGAGTCACCATCTTGACTTATGTGGTCCAACAGATTTGATGTTGATATAGAAAAGAATTGCAAGCTGTTCCCCATATTGCAGACAGCTAAGTTAGTTAAAAATACCTCTGTGGCTGGAGGCACATTCTTTGAAAGCCAGGCTTCCAGACAAAGAGAAATGACTACACCTACATACTTCCCCTAGGGATGAACAGCAGTGACTGATATTTAAATAGGCATCAGTCACCTTGGGTGGAGAACAAAACCCTCCCTAGCCTATTCTTTCTCAGGAAAAGTCCTAGTTCAGTCTCTGTAGGTTTGCTATGTGACTTGCTTGCCCATTTGATCCTTGTTTAATCAATATTACCTAGGGCTATAATTGTAATCTTATCGGTTGACCATAGTTTTGTCCTACCTCACATGCACCTTCTGATTTTCCATTGGATCAATATTATCTGAGCAACTAAAGCTATCATTGTAACCTTGTTAGTTGACTATAGTTTTGTCCCACCTTATACCTATCTCACCTCATGGTTTTTCTCTATAAAACTACTTTGAGAAGTGGGGCTCATGAGCCACCCACTTTTCAGGACCACTTCTGTCTCTGAGACAGAAGCTGTCTCAATTAAACTCTTCCTACTCTTAACCTCCGTTGTTCCTAGAAGTTATTCTTCAATTTTAGAGAATATGAACTCAGCGTGTCAGGCATCGAGCAGGGTGGGAGTTACAATACTCCCTTATGTTATCTGGAGGTCCCTAAATCCTACACCCTATATCACCTGGACCACAAAATTCATTTTGCAAGCTCTTGAAGTTTCTGGGCAGTCATAGCATGCTTCAAGACTTTAGGTTTACACAGTATGTTTTCTTTTGTTTTGTTTTCTGTTTGTTTTGTTCTTTTTCTCTCTCTCTTATTTCTTTCCTCTTTTAAGCTCAAATTTACTCTCTTATCACCTCGTAGTATCTGTGAATTTGTTAACCAAGTTGAGGGGAGCTTAGTATTGCAAACCCAGCTCTCAGAGTCAGGCTGTGGAGTTGTAGTTTGGGCTGTGGTTTTAAAAAGCTATATGGTATTGGCCAAGTCACAGAATCTTCCTTGAATTAATTTGCCTCAACTTCAAAATAATTTTGTCTGTCCTACCTGATCTTTAATATTCCTTGAAGCTCTCAAAGACTCCACTGTGTTAAAAGCAATCACAATGGCGGACGGGGGGGGGGGGCAATAATACACGTGCTGCCACCTTTGGGTGGAAAACATAACTTTACCTGAAATGGACCTAACAAGACACTTTGCTGCCACTTTGCCCAGCTGCAGCCCTAACACCAGTTTAACATTTATCCACACGATTACAGTTGACGTTGGCCACCCTTAAACAAGGAACTCCAGGCACAAACCAATGTAAATTTTATTTTGACCTCACTTGCTTTTACATAAATTAAAATTTTACAGCTTGATCAAATATTCTGTGAACTTTTTCCACTTTAGCCAATTTCTGTGGTTCCAGAAAGTTTGCAGAATCCTAATTTATAATGCATTTCAATTAAATTATTGATTTGTGAGTAATTGACCTACCCCAAGAATGTACTACAGAGGAACAGAGCAAAAATATTGGCTTTAGAAATCAACCTCATGTTTGATCATCACTTTCTAACTGTGATCTTTGGTAAGTCATTTAAATTATCTGTATCATATTTTTGCATCTGTGAAACAAATGTAAGACATTTTGCTTTATTGGCAAAGGGTCAAAAAATAATGTTGCAAGGTCCTTGACAAGCTGGTAACACTTGGTAAATATTCAAGTCCTAGGGGAGCTTGCCCTGTGGTCACTCCAAGGCAACCTGTGATGTTGGCAAGACCCTTCCAGAGCTACTTTCTTCGTCTCTACAGTGGAGATCAAAACCTTTTGGTGTTGACTGGGGATTAAATTTGAATGCTCTGGACTAAACTGCGTCACCCCAAAATTCATGTGTTGAAACCTTTAGTGTAAATGTGACTACATTTGAAGATTAGATCTTTAGGAGGTAATTAAGGTTAAATAAGGTTATAAAGTTGGAGCCCTGATCCAATAGGATTAGTGTCCTGATAAAGAGAGAAATTAAGGTGCTTGTAAAGTCATTTTCTGTTGTTTAAGCCACCCTCTCCCTGGCTTTTTGTTATGACAACCCAACCTGATAAAGATATTGCAACAAATGTGCATAAAGCCTGGCTAGAGCTTTGAGAATATCCCTTTCTCCTTTCCTCCTCTCTCCTACTGTGACAAAAACGAACGTTACAATTATTACTATTAGGAGTTAACTCAATTTTGAGTACCAGAATTAACACAAAGTGATTTATTTACAACAAGAAACATACTTTTGCCTATACATGTTCTTCCAAATGCTTAGTGACAAGTAACCAGATCTTATTGTTCTGGCCTGCTTAGTATTAATTTCAGATTTGGAAATACTTTCAAGGAATAAAAGAGGTAATCAACATACATGGGCTTGGCTATCTTGACTCCCACCATGTGCAGATTGCATTCAGGAAAGGCAACTGGCAGAGCTGGCACAATCGGTACCCATACCCAGGCATAGACGCAAGTGTATCTGTGCCTGTAATCCACTAAAATGCATTTCAATTTTTCATCCTATGGAAGTGGCCATCATTGTAATATTATCTCACACAGCAAGGAGAGGACAGGCTCAAGTCCTGTGAAGTTGTATCTTGTCTGAGAGGAAGAAGGAATTTTTCCTAAAGACAGATATCTTTTGAAGAGAACCCTGGTCCGTAATCTGGTACCTGAATTTCCCAATAAAATGGCAGATCCCTTGGCATAACTAGAGGTAAGATTAATGCAAAACTTTTTTACTTCTTTCTTCCAAATGCTTAAACATCTCCTTTGGTCTCAATTATTATTATATTTTTGACCACTTTTCTTGTACCCTTCCCTCAAAACATTCAGCTTCTGCTTTTTGATCAATTTTGTTTTTGTTCTTCTCCTGGGATTATTTTTCCCCACCCTATTACCAGGATATGTTTTTGCATGACTTTACCCATGTTTTTGTGTGTTTTGTGACCTGATAGACTCACCATTTTTTGCTCTGCACTATGGTTGCAAAGATGTTTGTAGAACAGTCTTAGAAAATAAAGATAGTGTCACCCTGTATGAAGACAGCTAACTGCCCACTATAAAAAATTCAAGTTCCCTAAACTCAGGTTTTCTCTCCTGCAACATTGTCCTCCACACATACAGGTATCACCTGGCCCTCTTCACATTAGCCTGTGGGAATTGGAAATCAGGAAGTCAACATTTTAAAATGCCTTTGCAGTGTGTTTATTACTCTTTGTCCTGAATTCTTTGTCCTTTTATCCTGGTGTCCTGTCTGTCACCAGCATCCATAAAACTACAGCAGGCTAACTTATTAGCTTGCAAATAGGCAGAATCTCAGACCTTTTACAATTCTTTTTGTTTGTTTGTTTTGTTTTGTTTTTCTGAGTCACTATGAGTCCATGAGTTACTATGAGTCACTATGAGTCACTATGTAGTTCAGACTGGCCTTGAAATGTAGTGAGTCTGGCCTCGAACTCACAGTGATCCTCCTGCCTCAGCTCCCAAGTGCTGGGATTACAGGCATGCACCACCATGTCCACCTCCCTTCAAAATTCTTGACACTTAATTCATCCTTCAACACTCAGATTCTGCTTTTAAAGTTCACTTTACATGCTTCTGCTTCATAAAGATATTCTGGCTAGTTTTGTTTTTTTCTATCTGTAAAGTGGGCATCATAATAATATCTACACATTTATGTTCCTGTGAAAGTTAAATTAGTTGATATGTAGATAAGTGCTATAAGCATTAGATATTAATATAATAATAATTATTATTATTTTACTCCCAAGAAATTAATAAAAGGTGGTATACTATCATTAGCAAATGACAGATCTGTTTCAAATCTTTTTTCTATCTATGCCTAACTGTGACTTTAGGGCTAGTACTTGGCTCACATATGGCTAATTTCTCACAATGAAAGTGAAGTTGATAATTCCTATGATTTTGTGGAGGTTTTAATAACAAGTAAATTACATGAAAACACATAACACATAATAAATGTTCCAATGAATATAAAGGTAAGTTATTATGGCACTTATTTTCTACTTTGTACACTACTGATTAACACAAGTACATTATTTCATTTATCAACTTGTAGCTTCATTGGGAATAAGAATGCTAGTGGATTCATCTTGATAGCCTGCAAATACCTAGAAAAAGAAGGAGTTGACTTTTTAAATAATTAATTCATTCATAAACACACATTGGTCCCTCACCATGTGCCAGACACTGTTTTGTGCACTGGGGATACATCAGAAACTATACTAAATAGAAGAAGAAGGAAAAAATACACTTTAATTTATTTTTTCCTTTTCCTGACCACAAAAAAATAAGATTTGGAGATTAGAATTTGGGGAAAGCAGTTATTTGCATAATTGGAGTCAAAGTAGAAAATTTCTGTATCAATTAAAGCTAATGACTATTGCATTTAATCCTTAACTTCTTTAAAATATTGTTAATTTCGCCTGTGTTGGATATTAGCTTAACAACAACAGAAGTCATAGAACTTTTAAGTTCTTCTTCCCCATTGTTATACAATGAGGTTGAGTTAGGTGAATGCTTATACACTAATTTATTAAAAAAGTTCTATCCATCTGCAATTTTTCTCATGCAACTCAATCTCTCACACACTCTTCAGCTCCCTGTGCACGGGAATCCACTTTCCCAAAACTACAAGCCTCTTGGTTCAAGTGGGATTAATGGACCCCACCCTCATTGGGTTTTGGCATTTGACACAGGTATAAAAAGTCGCAGCATTGTAAGTACAGGAAGGGTGGGGGCATTCGAATGATCTCACTCTTTTATGAAATGAATAAGTCTTTCCCAGATAACAAGCATTCTGAAACACACCAGCAGGAAGGGAAGGGCTAATTTCAGAAAATCAAAAGTCCCACTACCCATTCATTTAATTGTGGGCCTCAGTGCCCTGACAAAATCATGTGATTGTAGCCACTCTAACATTATGCAAAATACATTGTCATCTCCCTGAGACATGTGTGCAAAGACAGAAGCCTAGCCATGATTATGATCATATTGCAACAAAAGGATGAATGTAGAGATATGTGTCAAAGGAGATTTTTCTTTCTTCCTCCCAGTGCTGCTCTGTATTAAAGAGAAAACACCAACCTTTGATACTGCCTGTATTTATTCTCGCTGGAACCCTACTGACAACTTAATTTCCTCTCTGCATTTATTTTTTATTAGCTTAATCAACACAATATAAGCATCAACAATATAATAATATAAGCAACAGTAGACATACACTTCATTTTATCAGTGCAAGGTCATAATAACAGCTATCCAGGGAGCCACTTTCCTTCCAATATTCACCATCCAAAGAAATGTAAAGGTAGTCTGAGTGTCAGGACCTTCATTTCTTCCCCATCCTGCAATTACTCCTCATAAAAATTTCCTAGATTATGTCTACAGGCAAAGTCAGTTTTTCCACAAGCTTGGCATGTGGAGGGACTCAAAAAGTATTATGTGAATCAAGTTGAAGTGTAATTATAACATTTTAAGGAACGTAGAATACCAGTGTCATAGCACCTCTACTTCTGGATTTCAAACAGGCCTCGAGGTAGGAAGTTGTCATTCTTAATTTAAATAGCTTTTTGTTCTACCTTTATGTCAGCTCAGTAAAAGGGGCTTGCAAGTTTCTGATGCCAGGGTATTAAAGGAGTAGTATTAATGAACATTTGGGCAATATAATGAGTCAGCAAGAAGCTTCACACTAACCAAGCTCTATTTATATTCCAAAATTTAAAAAGAAAATTTCTCTATTGCCCAGCATGCCCACCAGCCTCCAGCATACCATCTCTGGCTGAGCGGTCCTAGGCTGACTGGAGCTCTGCTCCATTCGGCTCACCATGCCCACCTAAAACCAGGAGACAGTGAGGACCCCCGGGCACACCCACCAGCCACCAGCTTAGCCAAGAGGGTGCCTGCAACAACAACATGCCCCTTGCCTCTTGCCTGTGCAGCTACCTGGTTCCACACTACAGAGGCACAGGGGAACATAAAGGTCATTGTCCTGAGCTGCAGAAGTAAACGACAGAGAGAGGGCCTCTCTCAGGCTCCCTGATGAAAACTGAAGCCCACTGGAAAGTGAAGAGAATCTCTGCAATAAAAGCACAGCAGACCACCGTGCTTGGTAAGTTGGAAGGATCATCACCTCCCATCTGAACCTGAACTATCTTCAGGGGAAAGGCAGCTGGAACCAGCTATAGAACCTTGCAGAGTTCAACCCTGCAGGAGGACAGGGAGCTCAACTTGGGACTTGCAGCCAGAAATCTGCCTGAATCTCACCAGTCTGCCACTGGCCTGGTGAGACTCATTGACTTATAACTGCACACTTCTGCCCACATTGTCTATTGTGACAGCAGAGACATACTCTGAAGGAGACACTTTATTTTTAACTTTTATTTGTTATTTTCAAAATTACGACTATTTTTTTTGCTCTTATTTTAATTTTTTTCTTCTTTTTCTACCTTTTAAAATTTTTCTTTTCTTCTCTCTCTCTCTCTCTCTCTCCCTTCCTCCCTCCCTCTCTTGCTTTCCCACATTGTTCTTCATCTCCCTTTGTGTTCCTGTTCTGGCCCTAATTTGTATTTCTTCTTTATTTTTGTTTTCTTCTCTTTCTTTTTCTCAACTGTGTCCTCTGGCCTCACTGCTAACCTTCCCCTATCCTTGTACCTACCTATCCCTCCCTCTCCAACTCCTTCTCTCTTCCCATCCCAAAGGGTAAAGTTGCTACATTGAAGAGTTTATTCACTATAAACATATGTTGGGTTGTTCCTTGATTTTGATTTAATTCACACAGTTAAAGGAGATAGATTAATAACTTTCAGAAATTGTCATTTTCTAAGAGATACTCGATGTTACTGTGTTGCTGATTGTATCACTTGGGATAAGGTGTTGTGATTGATCTAATCAGTTGTCCTTCCTAGTATAATGAAAATGAGATAGCCTCAGAGTCATGAGAGACTCAAAACCTAAAGACCAGCTATATTTGGAAGACACCTCTGAGAAGCAATCATATAAGTGTTCTAAATACATCAACAAAGATACTTACAATAAGTAACTTCAAAGTATCAACCCAGGAATTAAACCAAGGACAGTACCAAAAAGCAAAAAATGAGAAGACATTTAAGCAAGGCACAAACTCAGACTTCCACCCCACAAAAGGCAAATTCTGGGGGAAATGAGGTGGAAAAAGCTAATAATCAACCACCTGGACACCCTGAACCAAGAGCACAGGAAGTAACAAAAGAAGTGAATGAGATGCTAAACAAATTCAAAACAGAAATAATCTCCCAGATAACTACAGAGATGGTGAGCAGAGAGAAAGACATGATTAGAGACTCTAGAACAGAAAGAGATTAAAAAAAAAATAGATGAGCTCAGAAACTTGCTGGAAGCCATGAATGCCCAGCATATGAAAGAAATGGAAATCATGATCACCCAACACAGGAAAGAAATGGAATCCATGAAACAGATTTAAACAGATATCCAGGAGATTAAAAACTCCATTGAGAGGGAATCTGAAGATAGACTATCAGATATAGAAGACAGGATTGTGGTGAATGACTATGAAAACAGAGATTTCTTAAAAATAGTAAGGGACCACAAGAAATCAATCCACCAGCTGCTAGATGATGCAAAGAAGAATAACATAAGACTGATAGGAGTCCACAAAAAAACAGGAGAAAGTACAATTGACATTAAAAAAAACTGTTCACAGAAGTAATAGTAGAAAACTTCTGAGACAGAGGTGGAGAATTGGACATACAGATAAGTGATGCATAGAGAACTCCAACTAGCCATGATCAAAAAAAATCTACAGCTAGACATATAATAGTCAAGATCCCAGAAACCCAACAGAAGAACAAAATCCTACAGGCAGTTAGAGAAAAGAAACAAATCACCTACGAAGGAAACCCCAACAGAATCACAGCAGACTTCTCAACACAAACCCTCAAATCAAGGAGAGCCTGGAGTGAAGTATTTCAAGCCCTAAAAGAAAATAACTTCCAACCTAGACTGTTGTATCCTGCAAAATTATCTTTCAAAATTGATGGGGAAATTAGATACTTCCATGACAAAGAACACTTGAGAAATTTCATGAACACCAAACCAGCACTCCATACAATTCCAAGCAATATCTTAGAAAAAGACAATGAAGGTCATAACTGCATGAGGCCCAACAGAGGGAAGTGACCAGGCAAGGTAAGAAACTAAAGGGAAAGGGGGGAAAAATAAGAAATAAAAGGGTGAACAACAGTAAAACATCCTGACAAGGATGAGTCAATATCTACCAATTATAACTCTCAATGTTAATGGCCTCAATTCACCAATCAAAAGAAATAGACTGGCAGAATGGATTAAGAAGCAAAATCGAGCAATATGCTGTATACAAGAAACACACCTAATTCAAAAAGAAATTCATAGACTGAAAGTAAAAGGATGGAAAACAGTTCTCCACACCACAGGAACCCAGAAAAAAGTGGGGGTAGCAATCTTATTTGCAGACAAAGTAGATTTCAAACCAAAACTAATTAAGAGAGACAAAGATAATAATACATCCTTGTGAAGGGAATAATCCAAGAGGAAGAGATGATAATCATAAATATATATATGCACCAAATATGAAGGCCCCCAAATATACAAAACCAATATTAAGGGACATGAAAAACCAAATAAGCACTAATACAATTGTAGTGGGGGACCTCAATATCCCATTGTCACAAACAGACAGATCATCTAGACAAAATATCAACAAAATTCTAGAACTGAACTAAGCTTTTGAACAAATGGACTTAAAAGATGTCTACAGAGTGTTCCACCCCACAAAATCTGAATATGCATCCTTTTTCTGCACATTGGTCATTCTCCAAAGTAGACCACATGCTAGCTCATAGAACATATGTAAGTAAATGGAAAAGAACTGAAGATACTTCCTATGTATTATCAGACCATAGTGGAATTAAATTTGAGATCAATAGCACAAGAAACCACAAAACCCCCACAAACACATGGAAATAGAATAACACTCTCCTGAACAACCAATGGGTAACAGAAGAAATTTAAGAAGGAATTAGACAGTTTCTACAAGTAAATGATAATGCCAGTACAACACACAGGAATCTATGGGACACAATGAAAGCAGTTCTACGAGGAAGATTCATAGCAATGAGTGCCCATATTATGAAAACAGAGAGTTCAAATAAACAACCAACTGCTGAACCTCAAGCTCCTAGTAAAAGAAGAGCATGACAAACCCAAAGCTCATATAAGAGAGGAAATTATAAAGATTAGAGCAGAAATCAATGCAATGGAGACTAAGAGAATGATACAAAAAAATCAATGAATGAAAGAGTTGGTTTTTTGAAAGAATAAAATTGATAAACCTTTAACCAATCTTATCAAAACAAGGAAAGAAAAGGCTCAAATCTGTGCAATTAAGAATGAAAAAGGTGAAGTCACAACAGACCCAGCAGAAATCCAGAGGATCATCAATACCTACTTTGAGAACCTGTACTCTAATAAAATGGAAAACACAGAAGAAATGGACAGATTCCTAGAAACATATGAATTGCCAGAGTTAAATGAAGAAGATATAGAAATTCTAAACACCCCAATTACAATGAGTGAAATTGAAAATTTAATAAAAAATTTACCAACAAAGAAAAGCCCAGGTCCTGATGGCTTCACTGCTGAATTCTACAGGACATTTAAAGAAGAACTATCGCCATTACTATTTAAACTCATCAAGGAAATTGAAAGGGAAGCAAGGCTTCTAAATTCATTTCTGGAAGCAAGAGTTACTTTGATTCCAAAACCAGGGAAAGACCCAACCCAAAAAGAGAACTACAGGCCAATCTCCCTAATGAACATAGATGCAAAAATCCTCAACTAACAGAAGAAAAATCCTGGCAAATAGAATACAGAGGGTCATGAACAAGGTCATACACCCTGACCAAGTTGGATTTATCCCAGGGATGCAAGGATGGTTCAACATTCATAAATCAATAAATGTAATACACTATATTAACAGAGTCAAGGACAAAAACCATATGGTCATCTCAATAGATGCAGAAAAGGCATTCAACAAAATCCAACACCCATTCATGATAAAAACCCAAAAGAAATTTGGGATAGAAGGTCTTTATCTCAACCTGATTAAGGCTATCTATGAAAAACCAACAGCCAACATCATACTTAATGGTAAAATACTGAAAGCTTTCATGCTAAAATCAGGAACAAGACAAGGATGCCCACTATCACCACTCCTGTTCAATATAGTTTTGGAAACATTAGCCATAGCAATTAGAAAACAGAAAGGAATAAAAGGAATAAAGATAGGAAAGGAAGAAGTTAAACTGTGATACTTTACATAGAAGACCCAAAAACTCCACCCAAAGACTTCTAAACTAAATTGACAGATTCAGTAGAGTAGCTGGATACAAGATCAACACTTAAAAAATAATAGCATTCTTATACACAAATAACAGACTGAGAGAGAAATTAGGGAAACAATTCCTTTTATAATAGCACCCCCAAAAATGAAATATCTAAGAATCAATCTAGCAAAGGAAGCAAAAGACCTCTACACTGAAAACTACAGCTTTCTGCAAAAGGAGATGAAGGAGGATATAGGAAAATGGAAAGACATCCCTTGTTCCTGGGTAGGAAGAGCCAATATTGTAAAAATGGCCATATTTCCAAAACTACTATATAGATTAATGCAATGCTGATTGAAATTCCAACAATATACTTCACAGAACTAGAGAAAACAATCCAAAAAATCATTTGGAACCAGAAGAGATCTAGAATAGCAAAAGCAATTCCAGGCAGCAGAGACATGGCTGGAGGTATCACAATCCCCAACTTGAAACTATACTACAAAGCTGTTGTGATAAAAACAGCATGGTACTGGCAAAGAAACAGATCCAAGGATCAGTGGAATAGATTAGAAGATACAGAAACAACTCCAGACATACTCAGCCACCTCATCTGACAAAGGAACCAACCATGCTCATTGGAGGAAAGATAGCCTCTTTAATAAATGGTGTTGGAAAAAATGGATTTCAACCTGCCAAAGATTAAAACTAGACTCATACCTATCACCATGCACTAAACTAATATCGAAGTGAATTAAAGATCTAAATATTAAGCCAGAAACACTAAACTTGCTGGAAGATAAGTTAGGTAGAACTCTTGAAGACATTGGCATAGGAAAAGACTTTATGAACAAAACTTCAGTAGCACAGGAACTAGCAGAAGGAATCAGTAACTGGGATCTCATCTTATTAAAAATCACCTGCACTGCAAGAGAAACCACCACGAGAGCTAGGAGACAACCTACAATGTGGGAAAAAAATTTTAGCAGCTGTACCTCGGACAAAGGACTACTATCTAGAATCTATAAAGAACTGAAAAACATCAGACCCCCCAAATTTAAAGACCCAATTCAAAAACGGGCATCTGAAATGAACAGACATTTCTCAGACAAAGAAGTAAAAGCAACAAATGATATGCATATGAAAAAATGTTCAACATCACTGATCATTCCAGAGATGCAGATGAAAACAACACAGATTCCACCTCACCCTAGAAAGGTTGGCTGTTATCAAGAAATCAACCAACAACAAATGCTAGCAGGTGTGTGGGGAGAAAGGAACCCTTCTCCATTGTTGGTGGGAGTGCAGACTGGTGCAACCACTGTGGAAATCAGTATGGAGATACCTCAAAGAACTAGGGCTAGAGGTCCCATTTGACCCAGGTTTTTCCCTGCTGGGTATCTTCGCAAGAGAATTAAAAGAATCATACCACAGTGACATATGTGCACCTATGTTTATAGCAGCATGGTTCGTAATAGCTAAAAGTTGGAAATAGCCCAAGTGCCCATCAACTGGAAACTGGATAAAGAAGATTTTTTTTATATAAATAGAATACTATTCAGCCATAAAGAACAAGAAACTAGAGACATTTATAGCTAAATGGATACATATTGAGGCCATATTCTTAAGTGGAATAAAGAGGCACACGTGTCAATACCGAATAGTTTCTCTAATGTGAGAAACTGAAAGTGTAAATAAGGACTAAAATGTTTGAAATGAATAATTGATAATTTGAAATAAGAAGAAAAGGTCCAAAGGGGTAAGGGGAGTGAGAGGGGAAGGGGAAAGGAAAGAAAGGAAAGGAAAAATTATAAGAAAAGAAAAATATGGAAACAAAGTCTGTTTAAACAGGGCAGGGTGGAGGGGGTGAAGGGCGCATAGGTAATGGGTAAAAAATAAGAACCAAGATACATCATGTTTCAGGTACAGAGGACCCTTGACTTATGACTGGCCTGACATATGAACAACTTGGGTTATGACAAGGATTTTAGTTTTAACTTATGACCAAAGTCTTGAGTTACAACATGAATGCCAGCAGCTTGTGCTCCTAGATGGTCTCAGATACAGATTTAACCCTTAAAAAGTTCTAGAAAGAATATCACAACATCCTTTCTTGTGTGGGGTTAATTGAGAAATCCTGGGCCAATGTCTGTCTAAGGGCACTGAGATCTGCTCTTTGATCAACAAAGAAAATGTGACCTAAAATTATACAAGAGAGACACTTTGATGACAACTGACCAACTTGAGTTACAACCAGCCCTCAGGAATAAATTGAGTTTGTAAGTCAAGGGTTCACTGTACTAGGAAGCAAGAGTTAAGATACTGTTGAAGGAATACAGGCTCTTTCAAACCTTAAAGCTTCCTAGGACAGTGGAGTGGCTCTTGCAAGGAGGCTTCCCAGGGTGGGAAGGAAGCTCAAGATCTAGAGGAAGAAAACCATTACTGTACTGTTCTCTTTGGACCCTAACCCACTCCAAAGCACTGACTTGGAGATGTCCCTCCAGGGTCACAGGAGGAAACCAAGTTTGAGTTCAACATCTTTCCATCCCAAAGAGTCCTCACCTTACCTGTCATTCATTCCTACATCTTCTTTTCTCGTGGACACTGTCCTCCTTATTAACTGTAGATGAATAGAGAAGTACAACTAATTTCTTGATTGTTGCTTGACTTTTACTTTAAATCCAATGAATCTGTCAGTTTACAAGTGATAATGCCTTGTGTATCAGATCTTTCTTGGGTACTAACTTTCTATCTATTTATCTATCTATCGCTCTATCACCTATCTATCTATATCCTATTGATTACATTTCTTTGAAGTACCCTTACTAATATATTACCCTTTCAGATTTGCCTTTTCCCCCTTCCTTCTCTTCTCCACCTCCATTTACCTAAAGCACAAACAGGCTCTTTGCTCCACCCAAATTGATATTTCTTTCTCTGAAATCTTGCTGAGTTTTGTTCTGTTTTGCTTTGTTTTGCTTTTTAAGTACTGGGGATTGAACCCAGAGCCTCTACATGGAACTACATTCCCAGCTTATTAAGTTGGGTCTTAGCAAGTTCTAAGTTGTCCAAGTGGACTCAAACTTGTGATCCTTCTGCCCCAGCCTCCCAGATTATGGGTATGTGCCACCATGCCTGGCTAAATTCTGTTATGTTGTATTGTTTGGACTCACTACATTCAGTTCTCTGCCTCAGAAGTTTTCTTGGTAAAGATAACATATCCCTTACAATTTTAGTCAAGCCTATCTTTGAGAGATCTTTCTGGGGAAACAAGGTGGTAGAGATGTCACTCCTCTTCCCTCTAGTAGTACCATGTTTCTGCATCCTAGAACTTATGATATTGTCTTGATCAGTTTCCCTTACTAGATTATGAGTTTCTTGATAGAATAAGGCATTGCAATTAACTTGGAATCACTAGTGGCTGGTTCAGTGTTTGGAATAGAATGAGCCTTTGTGAAATATTTATGCAGTTAGTAAATTTAAAACAGAACAAACGGGAGTTGAAATATAACTCACAGTGGTAAAGAACATGCTTAGCATGCTTGAGGCCCTGGGTTTGATCCCCAGAGCTACAAAAACCAAAGAAAAATGTCAAGTGTATAATAAATAAAAAATCCTGTCTCTGCCTCCATCCCAGGCTCCTAGGGCAGAGAAGCTCAGCTGGTCCCAGCACCCGGAAGGAAGTTCCACCGCCACCATCCCAACCTCCAAGGGCAGAGAAGCTGAGCCGGTCCCAGCACCCAGAAGAAACCACCCCCTCCACCATCCCAAGCTCCTAGGGCAGAGAAGCTGAGCTGGTCCCAGCATCCAGAAGTAAGCTCCCCCACTGCCATCCCAAGCTCCTAGGGCAGAGAAGGTGAGCCACGTGGGTGCCAGAAGCACTCCTGCCCCGTGGAAATGAGAAGACACATAAACAAGCCTCCAAAACAGACTTTCAGATCACCTACAGCAACCCCAAAGGGAAACGAGATGGAACACTCTGATACTCAACCACTTGGACTCTGAACTGGCAACAAAAGAGGATCTGGGAAAAATGAAATCAGAAATAATTACTCAGATAACAACAAAGATTTTGCTCATGGTGCAAGACATGATTAATAAATCTAGAGAGGACACAGATAAAAAAATAGAGGATCTGAGGAACATGTTGGAATCCCAACATAGGAAATAAATGGAATCCATAAAAAAGATATAAAAAGACTTCCAAGAGACTAAAAACTCCATCAGAAGTCTTCGCAGCAGAATGAACCAATGTGAGGATAGAATTTCACATGTAGAAGATAAGATTGCAATTAGTGAGGAGGAAAAGAAAAATTGCTTTAAAATTGTAAGGGAACACGAGAAATCAATCCAGCAGCTGCTAGACGATGCAAAGAAGAATAACACAAGACTGATTGGAGTCAATGAAGAAACAGGAGAGAGTGCAGATGACATAAAAAAAAAAACTCTTCACAGAAGTGATGGCAGAAAACTTCCCAAGGAGGGGAAAAGAACTTGACATACAGATAAGTGAGGCATATAGGACTCCAGCTAGCCTTTATCAAAAAAAGTCTACACATAGGCCTATAATAGTTAGGATTCCAGAAATCCAGCAGAAGAACAAAATTCCACAAGCAGTGAGAGAAAAGAAACAAATCACATACAAAGCAAAGCCCATCAGAATCACAGCAGACTTCTCAATGCAAACCCTCAAGGCAAGAAGATCTTGGCGTGATGTAGTTCAAGCCCTAAAGGAAAACAGCCTCCAACCCAGATTGATGTGCCCCGCAAAACTATCTTTCAAAATTGATGGAGAAATAAGATACTTTCATGACAAAGAGCACCTCACCAACTTCATGAATACCAAACTGGCACTCCAAAAAATTTTAGACAATTCCCTAAGAAAAGAAAATGAGGATCACAACCCCAGGAAACCCAGCAGAATGAATCCATTGGGCATGACAAATTAAATGGAAAGGGAGAGGATTCAACAAAAAGAAAAAGTCATCACAAGGCTTTTAAAACTTTTAACTTCATCTCCCTAATGAGTGTATAATTCAATCTTATTATTGTACTGATTAATATTTTTCTGATTCTAGAGTTGCACACCATTCCTTGTGCTATACTGGCTATTTATCATCTTCTTATGTCTGCATTGTAATTGGGTTGTCTATTAATGAGCTCTAAGAATTCTTTTTATATTCTGCTCATAGGTTATATGCATTGTAAATATGGTCTGTTTAAGGACTACTTTTCATTTTAATGATGTCATTTAAAGTTCTAAATTTTGAAGGAATCTCATTTATCAATTTTTTTCTTTTATACATCATGTTTTTTGTATCCTAGGTAGTTCTTGCCTACCCTGAATTCATAAATATTTTCCTTTATACTTTCTTCTTAAAGTTTTATACTTTTAGGCTTTCTTATTTAGGTTCATAGATCCCTTCAAGTTATTTTCATGTGTGGAAAAAAAGGGTTGAGGTTAATTTTTTATATACAGATACCAGGTGTTCTAGTGCCATTTGCTGAAAACACTATCTCTTCCTTGGCTCTTGAATTGAGCTTATATTCTATAAAATGCTAATGTTAAATAATCTTTCAAAACTCAGTGGGCCATATATGTGTGGTTCTATTTCTAGATTCTCTGTTTTATTGCAATGATCTATATGTCTTTCCTTACACCAACACTGCCTTGATTACTGTAGCTTTAGAAGAAGTCTTAAAATTAGGTACTAAACATCTTCCAACACTTGTTGTTTTTTTTTAAACTTTTCTAGGTCCTTTGTACTCCTACATAACTTTTAAATTTCAATATCCAATTCTTCATTTATAGCAAGTATACACAGACCTGAATTTTTATATATACCTTGTATTTTCTAATCCTGCTAAATTTAAGTACAAGTTCTACGGGCTCCTAGAGATTTCTTAGTATTTTCTCTGTAGATGATCATCTCATCTACATATAAAGACTTTGCTTCTGTCCTGCCAATCCTATCCTAGTTGTGTCATTTTATTGCCAGACTATTTTGGTGGGGCCTAGGTTTCAAAGTTGAATGGACAGATAAAGAGTAAGCATATCTGCCCTTGTTCCCCACCTTGAGGAGAAAGCATTGTATCTTCTCCATTCATATAAGGCATTCTTGCTGGAAGTATGGAGTACATGTCTTTAATCTGTTGAGAAGTTTCTGTTCTACTTCTAGTCTTCTGATAGCTGTTGCCATGAACAGCTGTAGAATTTGGTCCAATACTTTTTCTCCAACTAGTGACAGGATCATATGGCTTTTTCCTTTCCTCTGTTAAAATGATGACTTTTGGGGGTGGATCTTCCAATGCTGAACCAACACTGCCATCCCTATAACAAAACCACTTTCTACATCCTGCCAGATCTGACTTCTAAGAGTTTGTTTTGTTAAACAAGTTTCTATCTATGTTCATACTTTTTTCTTCTATTATCTTTATCCAGTTTTAGGATTAACACAATGTTGAGTTCCTAAAAGGAGGGAAGAAGTGTTCCTTCTTTTTTCTGCTTTAATTATTTGATATAATTTATCAGTTAAAATGTATATGAGCCTGCTGTTGTCATATAGGTAGGTTTTCAAGCTAGGAATATCCTTTCTTTAATAGGTGCTATTCAAATTTTATATTTCCTCCAGAGTTAGTTTCATTAATTTGTCTTCCAAGTTACTTCTTAGAAGTTGTCAAATTTATTTCATAAATGATTTTTGTAATATGCTTTCTATATCCTTTTAAATTCTGTAAAATCTGTGGTAATGTCTCCTAGATCTTCATATTGTAATTTTAAAAATGTATAACTGATATTGTGTAACAGGAAGAAAAGGTCTAAAAGAGCAGGGGAATTGGGAGGGGTAGGGGAAGGGAAAGAAGGGAAAGGAAAAATATGAGAAGAGGAAAAAAATAGAAACAAGGTCTTTGCAAATAGGGAAGGGTGGAGGGGGTGAAGGGAGGGCAAGGGAAGGGGAAAAAAATAAGAACCAAGATACTCAAATAATGGTACAAGATCCCAATGATGAATGTAACTGTATTTTATACCTAAAATGTACCAATAAAGTTAATGGGAAAAAAATTCCTCTTTTGGAAAGTTAACTTATTGAAATCTTAGGAAAACTGATTTTTCCCAATGTGCTATGTATACATGTTGTGCTATGTATACTGATTGTATACATGTTATTTGGGGAGACAGGATGAATGGTATGCAGGAATCCTTTGTGCTTGTTTTGCAATTTCTTGTGAGCCTTAAGCAATTTCAGTATAAAAATATTTTAAAATATATATAAACAAATGACAACTTTATGTAACATTTCATTGCTTATAAATTATTCAAAAATCAGAGTGTTTTAAGAAAATTAAATTCAATTGTTCTGTTTTCTCTTAAAGGAGAATAGGTAGCATCTTCTGAGGATCTCTTAGAAAAACTTAGAAGGCATTTTGGTTATCATCACCTTCCCTTCCTCTCTGCCTGACACCCAAGGACATTTGTAATTCTTTTTGGTCTAAGGACAAACTATGATAAGAAATTATTCTCTCTCTTTTCATCTGAGGAAATGAACTAGGTTTTAAAAAATAGGTGTACTTTAAAAACTAAACATTGTGAATACTGTGCAAGCCACTGCTATTCAACATTAGCTTTCATACTGCCTAGAGGGCTAGGGAATTTGCATGGTTTCCATCCATCACCCAGACACCAGGCCCAAGGGCAACCCCAAGGTCCCTAACCAAACTTTCTTCTTGGTTTACAAATGGTTTCATTGAAATAACAGAGAAAACACTATCACTTTCTTAGCCCGGAACCTTAGGGTCAGATTAATTCTCACATAGTCCACGGAATTCATCCCTATGGCCTCTTCCTTTTGTAATGGTACTTCAAGGCTGTATAAAGAGAGAAACAATGCATAGCAAAGTAGAAGTCTCCCCTAAGAGTGAAAGGATGGTGAGATTTATAATAGAAGCATGTTCTTCTCTCTTCATGGATCATTTTATTAACCTTTACCTGGTTGGTTCCTCCAAGATGTTTTTGTTATTAATCTCTTCTATGTCATTCTTCCTGGCTCCTGAACTCTCACCACACACAGAAAGATTGGATCACTGTCCCTTTTACAACCTCCATTAGCAAATCCACTTTCTTCTCTTGCAGGATCTAGTACACACACAAATTGTACTTACTAGCTTAGCTGTCTGTCTTCCCCTTTTGACTGTAATTACACTCCTTGAGGGCAAGGAGTACACATTAGATTCCCAATGCTCTCCAACAGGTAAATGTCTGTTAAGAAAATGAAGTATTGGGCCAGGGATTTAGCTCAGTGGTGCTGTGTCTGTCTTGCAAGCTCAAGGTCCTGAGTTTGATCCCTGGTACCAAAAAAAAGAAAAAAAAATGAAGTATTGTGGCTACAAGTGAAACTCAAGGAATAAGATTCTTCTAAACTAATTCTATCGATGGTCCTGAAATTGCCTGTTAGTGATATATTATCCACTGAACTAAAGTGACCTGGTTTTGTTGACAATGTAAAATCCAAAGTGTGCATTAACTAAACAAAATTTAAAAATCATAATAACCTTAGGAGGCTTTGAAACCTCTGTATTATTTCCAAGGTAGAAAACTTACCTATTCTCAATGTACAGTGCGTTGCCAAGCAATCTACTTTCTCGATGTCTTTGGAAAATTATTAGGCATTTTTCCACCTCATATGGTCTCACTGTTTAATACAGAGAAAATGACTTCGGGTACTCCTTGGGATCCATGATTTTTCAAGCTGAGCACAACTGACACCATTGGTATGTTCTTTATCTCCCACCTTAGGATGAAAGCTGCTGCTGTGAGGTGCACCTCCACAGAACAGATGTTCCAGTTGGCTTTGCATAAACAAGCAATTCCCCCAAATCAAGACTGGCTCCCACCAGCACAGTTAATTAATTTGTCAGTTAATCAGCAAATGTTTGTTGAGGAGCAGGCACTGTGCCAAACATTGAAGGCATGACAGTGAACAAAACAGATGAGACCCCTGCCTTCAAGGAGCTCACATAATTCAAGCAGTATGATTGTACTGATTGATGATACACAAACAAATAAAGTTAAGAAATATCTGAGGTAGTAGCAAAAGGATTTCCTGCCTAAAGGAAATAACAGTTCAGTCTTTGCTTTATTGAGTGACTGGCCCAGGGCCAGAAAAAGCACTAGCTTTAAGGATTATTATTGGAAAGAATTTGTTGTAATTAGGTAAACCAAGTACTATTAACTGTGAGCTCCAGGGATGTAGAAATAGAGTACTGTTTTTTATGTGGCACAAAAGAAATTTTCCTTGTCCTCTCATTTGTCTCTAATGAGCAATATGAGTTATTTAATATAATTAATGAAATCAAAACTTGACTAGTTGAAAGGAAATTGGGCACATTTGTTTTTCCATAACTCATTAGTGGTTAATTGTATCACAGAACAGATACGCATATGTGTGAACTTACATGGAGCTATGTGTCTATCAAGTCATTACCTGCTGGTACCATTTACACAATTTTCAACTTACCTGTACAGCACCTGCACTGTTACTTATACAATATTTTTCTTTGTCTATTCCCATTTTACTTAAAAAGCAAAATGCCATGTCACTATGGATGAAAAAAATCAGTACCATTTCCATACATAGCACAGCACACAGCTCTAAAAAGCAACACAACAAATCAAACAGTACTATTATATTTTAGCTAATAGTATTGTGGGGTGAAGGCTTGGATTTGTTGAGAACTGATCTCTCTTTGTTAAAAAAGAAAAAGGACAAGAGAAATTAGCAACTGTTAGAATTTTAGAGACATTATAGGGTAAAAATGAGGCATCTTCTGTGATGTTATTAGAAGAGATTCAAAGTAATAAGAATGAATGCCTTTCTCCCTGGTGATTTGATGTTTTTATATCCATACAAAAGCTAAATTAGTATCCTTTCAGTAAGTGGAAAACTCTCCTCTTTGGAAAACACTGGGCTAGCTGACTATGAGCGCGCCTGGGGCTCTTAAATGGCATGATTCCCTGAAGTGCACCCTCCAGTCTGGACTAGGGCAGAGACACTGTGTGAAGCTCACTGCTAGGTTGCATACCAAAAGTCAGCCAGCACTTCCTCTTCTCCAAGCCTTAGCCCAGGTCTCACGTCCCATTTTCTATCAAACACGTTTGGCCTAGAAAACTCTCTTTAACACAGAAAACTGCCAGATAGAATTTTTTTAAAGGTGAGGTTAATTACATATTTTAGGAATCTGTCTGACCCTTCTAAATGGAAGAAAATTTTATTCTTTATCTCTTTGTTGAGCTCACATGAAACCTAACATTAAATCATTTGACAATATCTTTTGGTAGATAAAATGTTAAATCTTAATAAATGTTTCATTTTTTGTGCAAATTTTTGGAATCCTATCAATAGTGCTTCTTATCACCTTCTATTACCAGTTTATTCCCTCACAGAATTGTCATTTTAGATACACCTTGAGTAACACTACCATAAAGTCAAGACGTTTCTAGGATAAGGGTCAAATTCTTATTTTTTGCTATCAGGAATCGAACTCAGGGGGCTTCATGCTTAGCTGACAGGCACTGCACTGCTGAGCTACATCCCTGGCTCTTAAATTCTGGATAAAGCTGGAAAGTGAGGACTTTCCTCTTTTGTGTTTATAGATTCTCAATCTCTGTTTCCGTTTTCTACTATCTCAATCTTTCTCAGTAGCCTCCCTTTTTGCTTTGTTCTAGTAAGGAATTAGTCATAATTCAATATAATAAAAAATAAGGCTTTTAATTTTTTCTAATTGTTTATAAACGATCATTTAGTTCTGGATGTTATTGTTTGCTTAAATCTATCAAGGCTGTGCATGTCTATGATTTCAGAAAGAGAACTCCCTCTTGTGGTAAGAAAAATTTTTGCAGCTAATCCCAGCACACCTGAGTTTCTAGATGCTTAAGGGCTGGATGAGACCTCGGAAACTCCTTCATATGTGGGTGAGGTAACGGAAACCCAGACGTTTGGCTTACCTGTGTTTTCAGGCTTGTAACTGAGCCAGACCTAGTGCCAGGTCTTCTATCACCCTGGGAAGAGCTTTTTCTCCATATATTAGAAGTTTAAGAAATGCCACCGTTTTGAGAGTGGGATTTTCTTTCAAAGACACTGGTTGCCATCGGTTCAGAGCAGAGCTGGAGATGCTACTCTCTGGACAACACTCCTCTCTGAGAAAGCTGCTCTAGGTGACCTTCCTCTCCGGGATAATTACTCACTTTTCAAAACTGGACTGTAAGCTACATCTCTTATATTGGTTTGATAGCCGTGTAAGATAAAACTGTGTTCGAGTTTTTGGAAGTAGCTACCACTCAGCACACCTCTGATGCTGCTTCCTGTATAATTCTCCTTTGTCTGTCTTGTTGTGGCAACGGTTAGGGCCTTAAACACAGCACAGAAGGATGCAGAAACACACATTCACACCTCAGCTTCTTAAAGGGTTAAAAACTGTCACTCCTAAAAATGTGCTAGAACTCTCGAGCCTTGCTACTCAAAACGAAATGCATTCTGCAGGTTCTGCAGACCAATAGCATCGATATTACCTGAGGCCTTCCAGAAATATAGAGCCATTTTGATAAAAAGTGCACTCTAGCTGAGCACAGTAGTGCAGTCCTGTGATCCCAGCGCTTTGGGAGGATGAGGTAGGAGGATCACAAGTTTAAGGCCAGCCTGAGCAACTTAGTCAAACCCTGTCTCAAAATAAAAAATAAAGTAAGGCTGGAGATGTAGCTTTTTGCAAAGTGGCCCTGGGTTCATTTCCCAGTACCACACAAAAAAAGTGTAGTCTAGCTGGTGGTGGTGGTGCACACCTGTAGATCTAGCTACTTGAGCCCATTGATTGGAGACCAGTCTAGACAACATAGTAAGAGCCTGCTTCAAAAACAGTGCACTGTGATGTAGGAGATTTGGGTAGGGGCATTTCTAACCTCTTAGGTGAGATCAGTGCTTCTGAGTCATAAATCAGACATTAACTAGTAAGGGTGCAAAATAAATTAATTTGCCAACCTAAGCTGTAAAGGACAAGTCCCAGCTCTGTTCTGCCACTGGGAACAACTTGATAGTTATTTATCAAAGTAAAGATTCCATAAGCTTGGGAAGAGAACCACCCTAAGCAGATTTTACTCTGCTTCACATAGATTTTAGTCACCTGTGAGTAGGGTGGAAAACATCAATTCTTTGATTATAAAATACCCTCTCATTCTGCCCTTGCAACTCACTTCTAAGTATATCTAACCCATATGTGAGAAGTTTCTGCCTAGAGTAAGGACAAAGTTCAGCACATCTACACACTCAGCCTCTATTAACTCTTATTTAGGTTGCCATGAACCTAAAGACCTCTTCCTTACAAGCAGTCTTTGCCTGCATTGAGCAAGAAACAAAATTCAGGAAGAGAGACAGATTTGACAAAGACAAAAGTAAGTCATGGAGTCTGAGGAATACCCTTTGGGGGAAAAGTCCAGAATAATACCCTGATATCACTCAATGGTTGTGGTGATATCTGAGAAAAATAGCATTATAATTATTACATTTATTTTTTTTGACATTTCTGGTGATCAAATCCAGAGGCATTTCTCTATCACTGACTAAGCTAGATCCACAGCCCTTCTTCATTTATTTATTTTTTTGGAGACAGGGCCTTACTAAGTTGCCCATGTTGGCCTTGAATTTGTGGTCCTTCCGCCTCAGCCTCCCAAGTACCTGGGATTACAAGTGTGCACCACTATGCCTGGCTACATTGAGTTTACTTAAACTTATGTGTAGGATTTAGATGAATATTTTTCATACTTATAATGTTTCAGATGCAATAATTAGCTATGGATCATAGGCTAAAGTTTTGCATCTATTATGACTAGTAGAAATGATGAGATCTTTGGAAAAGCAGCTCTAGTCTAGTGCTGAGTTAACTATAAATAATAGGTCTTCTCACTTGAGAAATACAGGCAAGGAAGCACTAAAGCTATACAACGCCCCAGGATCCCAGTAAGGCTTGATACTTATCCTAGATCAGGTGCTTTGGGAAATACCCTCTGAGATGGAGATTCCCTGGTAGCTGGCATAGTGGGGAGCCATGGCTACACAGACAACTACACTGTGGGCAAACTGGGAGGATTGGGAAGCAGAGTCCTTTCCAGGAACAAGGACTGGCCTACAATTCAGTTTCAACAGGCCCAGCTGCCCTGGGGCACTCTGAAACAAGGAAGGCCCTTCAGATATGATCCAAAGCAAGACACATGGCTTCCGCATTTTTACTTGTGCAGTCATCGGATGTGGACTGCTCCCAGGGGCAGCAGTGCAGCCTCGAGGGGGCCAGCTTCCTCTGGCTGATGTAATTCCCAAGAGTGATTCCAGTGTGAAGAAAGCTGATAGCATCAGCACTCATGGAAAGGAAGCTTAAGAAATGACTGCCTTGGCCCTAAAAGAGTGGAAGGTGATATATGCGCGGCACACACAGCGTCCACTACAGTGACCACGGTGAAAGGTCCGTTCCACTTTCCTCATACCAATGATCTCGTTCCACAGTTGGGATGCTGTCGTACAGCGTTTAGGGTATTTGTCTGGCAAAGTACAATTATCTGGGGGTGAGTTTAGAAATGCCTCTACCAAGTTTCTTCTCCATGATTTTATCAATTCTAATGTACAGTCAGGGTTGAGACCTCTAGGCCTACCCAAACCATTATTCTTAAATCTGAAAGGCGGTAATATCCTTTACTGTGTAGGGAAGTGTCTCACGATTACATTTGGCTAGCATGGGACAAGACTGGGGCCAGCTGTGAATTCCAGCCACCACTGTCCAAAGGGGCTAATTAGACATGTCTAAGGTGTGTAGGGGAATGAAAGAGCCAACATAAATACACACGCTACCACCTCCAACAGGCAGCCGTCTCCCAAGGCTATGCAGATGAGTTTTATTGGCTAGATTTTAAACATCTGAAGCTTACAGTTTGTTTCTTTTTCTTTCTGAAACCCATAGTTTGTTTCTCTTTCTTCTTATTTTCTGTTCAATGTCTGCCTTTGGGTCCTTGTATAAAAGAGAGTTTTATTCACCAACCTCTTGTAATCCCACCATTTTTGGCTGAAGTACAGTAGTAGGGAGGCTTTGTAGCAGAACAAACTACATGCAAGTTTCACTCAAATCATACCTCCCCCAAACACAATAGTCCTGTGTTCTCAAAACAAAAATTCCATCCATGTACACCCTTCTTTAAGACACTATTCTTATAAAGTATAAAGGCAGTGTTCTTAGAGTGTGGTTTCTGATTTTGTGTCTTGTAATAATATGTGCATGTATTTACTTAGTATTATGGAAATTTTCTAATATACAGAAATAGAGATGATAATATATTTAATTTTCTTTTAATTTAGCATATTAGTAAAGTTAACCCCTCCTTATTCATTACCTAGTTTCAACAATTATCAGTGTATGGTTACTTTTTTGTTAACACCATTCTTCCACCCTTTCACCCTCTAAAAGTCCTGGATTATTTGGAGACAAATTCCAGATGCATCATTTCATCATAAATACTTCAGAAGAGACAAGCTGTTTGATCCCTGTCAATATTACTAATTTATCAGCACCTCTCTGGAATTGAAATGATATGAATTATTTGTACTAGAAATGGAAGACTACAGAATTATTCTTTCATTGGGCAGCTTTAAGCACCTCATACATGTTTGTTGCTTAAGGCAGAAAACAGAACTTTGCATAATATTTTTCTTTGGGAATTTGTGTGTGTGTGTGTGTGTGTGTGTGTGTGTGTGTGGCAGAAAGAGGCAGGAAAGGAAGGAAAGGGTAGAGTTGGCTATAGTGAAATTTGTATCTCTTGCTGCCAAGGAGGGCACAGACTTTGAGAAGATTTTTGCCAAAACAACCACCTAGAGCTGAATTTTGAAGATCCATCACCAAATGGTGTGGAGGTTGAAGGATATTCCAGGCACTGTGAAGAGCTCTATGAAACTCCTAACTTGCATAGCATGTCAGATGCCCACCCATATGCTTATCTGTTTAAATTATATAGTCAGCTCACCTATTGTGCATTTAGCATCATTCTGATGCTTGCTCACATGCAGAACTTCCCAAAGAATAGTCTACAATCTTTTCGATACCCTCTTCTATCTTGAACCCATAGCGCACACAGGACAATTCTCAGTAGATGTTGCACTGGAAAAGATTTATGGGCACTCAACTAATTATAAAGCATATCAACAGAGGGTTAATCAGTACCACTGTCTTTACATAGGTAATATTTAGCAATGATCCTATTGGATTATTTGTGGAACATGAAAAAGTAAATACATGATAGCACAAAAATGAAATCAATTAAATAGATCCTCTGCATGATAAATTTTTTTTTAACATTTGATCCAATGAAAACCCTTTAAAACATTTGCAGAGAGAAAGCCAGGTAATACTACTCACACTTAATGGTATTCAGGGGTATTTTGGTGTACAGTATACATACACACTATACATACATATATATCAAATAAAAACATTTATGAATAATTTTATTACAAAATTACTATAATAAAGTAACATACTAAATCTGTTTTCATAAATTATCTTATTTAATCTTCAAAATTGATTTATGGAATATCTAAGATTATTCCCATTTTATAGATAAAAATATAGACAGAAAAAAGGTAAGGAATTTCACCAATATAATACAGATAACAAGCAGTAAGTCTGGAGTTTGAGCCTAGATAGTGTTACTTCAGAGTTCACAGTTTTTTTACTATGCAATAAGCCTTCATTACAGATTTTTGACATTAGCAAAAGTTTCTTATACAGTCAGATTATTTTAGAAGTAATACAAGAAATGTTCAGGAAATCTATTGAGGCATTTTGAGATTTTGTGAAGCTGTTCTGTGAAAACAATTTCATCCTGCTATCTTATGACCAAGAAGATGTGCCTGAAACACATCGTTATTTGTAGCATCCTTCTCAAATTGGAAACCACTTTTATTTTCAACAATAGAACAATAGCTATATATGTATGTGTGTAAAATGTGAGTATATGTGTATGTGTGTATCTACATGATGGACTTTTTTCAGTCATGAAAAGTTGTATTTTTAAAATAAATAAGCAAACAGAACTAGTAGATTTGGAATATTAAGTGAAAGTATCTAAAATATTAAAATAGGTTTAAAACTACACATGTATATGTATGATGTATATGTATATATATATGTATGAATATATATATATATATATATATATATGTTTATTAGTAGGGAAAGAAAGAATTTTTTTTCCAAGGTGGTGTTTAGAGGTTAGAAGTATTTGAGGAAGTTAAAAAATACTTTTATTTATATTACTATTTTCTGCAATAAAATGTATACTGATTCAACAAGAAAAGGATTTTTTACCTTTAAGACAATTAAATTGTGAGTAAAGAATATATCATAAGTGAAGAGAATCATGCATTTTTACAAATTGTATTTATATTCCAGTGATACTCCTATTCCATTTTATTTTTATGCTGAAAGGAAGATTCAAAGACAATTCTATATTTAAATGGTGAGATAAGCATTTCTCATTTTGTCTTAATTTTGACCCATTTTGAAATGCTTCTAACAGCAAATGATAAGCCCTCACATATGTTGCTTGTCTTCAAGCTCCTGAAGGTCTTTTCTTTATTGGTATTTATCCAACTTATTTAAACAAAATGGCTATTTAGTCCATATTTGCAGGTGGATACATTAAGATCAAAAAGGATTAAAGATTGCAAAATATTCTGTTCTAAATTATGTGCTGCACAGATTTCTTCAATTTTGTATAAAGTCAGACTTCCTTCATGCATACTGCAGCTAAAACTGTCTTTTTCTTTAAATAATGCAGAGAAGAAATTAAATAATTAAAATTCCAAGCAAGAAGTATTAAAGACTTTCAGCAGAAAAGGGGGAAAAGTGAAAGGAAAGAAGAGAGCATTTTCAGAAAAAATTACTTGCACCCTTTGAATGCCTCTCTTCTTCAAAGGGAAAACCCACAGGAGGAAGAACCCAAAGGGAAGGAGGAAATGGCTGTCTTTTGTTAGAAAGGAAATTGGTGATTTTTGTTGATTGTTTCATTTGAGTAAGGCCTCTGGTATAATTCACTAGATTGCAGTGTTTCAAGTAAATTTTAAATGACTTTATAAAACCTTCGTTCAGGATGCTTGAACTTACTGGAAACCTACAAGAGTTCTCTGGTGACTATAGAAACCCAAAGTTGCATTTTGGAAACTCTACTACTGGCAAACCAAGTCTCAGACAAAAATCTTTACAGGAAGTTTCATAATATTCCATGTTCTTACTCAAGCTTAGTTTTCTCCAGGTATTGAAGACTAGGAGATCATTTTGAAAGTATTTCAAATTCCTTAGGAACAGACCATTCCCCAGTCTGCTTTTGACTTGTCCATAAGCTAATCAAGAGCCCAGGCCTCACACTTTGCTCAGAGTTGACTCTTCATTTTAAGGACGGGCACAAAGTCTTGAAGATTCTAATTGGTTGAAGAGGGTTTACTCAGTACTTTATAGCCTGAGAAAGTCAGATTTTTTTGATTAGAGGTATGAAAAAAAACTCTGAGTTCTCAAGCTGACTAATAAAGGCTATTAAGAATTGTATCAGATATTAGAAGCATGTGATGTTTTTACTGAAACCTCCCTCCCAACCAATCCTTTAAAACTTATCTCAAGGTCTGTCATCTCCATGAAATACTCCAGACCACTTCAGCAGCAGCTTCTTTGCTCTCTCACCTTTTCTCTCAGTTAGCACTGATAATTAGACAAATTTAATAATAATGCAACAATTCAAGAGGTCGAACAAATTGTTGAAAGCTTTGTAAAAATGTAAATTGTATATTAGTCTTTTCTTTTTTGCCTTCTTTCTTCCTCCCTTCCTCTCCTCTCTCTCTCTCTCTCTCTCTCTCTCTCTCTCTCTCTCTCTCTCTCTCTCTCTCTCTCGACAGGTTCTGGCTACATAGTTCAGGCTGGCCTTGAACTCATTTCGTAGCCCAGACTGGCTTTCAAGTTGCCATCGTTCTGTCTCAAGGATTATAGGCATGTGTAACATATATTAGTTATTGATCACAGCACCCAACCTGGTGCTGTCAGACTGACTGACCAAGGGATGGATGGACAAACAGATGATTGGAGGGGATGAGATTAGCAATCAGGGCAATAGATCCGGAGAATGCTATGAGGGCTGACATAAGAGCCGATGTGGTTCACTATATTTATTGGACTACTTCACTTGTTTAATTTGCCTACCTGGTCTCTCTACAGTTTGAGGCTCAAGCCATTCTTTATTTTTTGGAGCATGAAACACGCAAAGATTGCAAATTTATCCTAAGAAAAGAATCTAAAACACACATAGACTTTATTCATGAAGATATTCTCTGCATTATTATTTATAACATATAAAAATTAGAAATAATTTCAATGTCTTACAGGAGAGTTTAGTAAATTATGATACATGAATCCAATGGAGTATGGTCATTAAAACCTATAGGGCATAACTCTGGGTTACAACAATCCATGCCATACTTTTCTACTCTAAGTTTATACTTTAGCGTAATAGCAGCCAGCTGTACCTCTCAGTAGCTGCATCTGGTGAATACAGGAAGCACTCTTTGTAATTACACCCTTTTTACAAGAATGGCAAGGTTTGTGCACATGTGTATAAGGGTCAAACTGGGATTTTTACCCACATAATGCTCCATCTAACAGGTTTTGTGTATGGTTTAACTGAGAATCACAGTGGGTAAAATACACTGCTCTTCTGCTCTGTAAACACATATTTTACCATAATGGACTGTGAATGTGACTGACAGTAGCTGCGCCTGGAAAAAGCAAAAATCCATCTGTGCATTCACCCATTTGGCAGACAAACAGCAAGGTATGTACAGGAAATCCAAAGTAGCAGCAGGTAAGTTTTATCCATGAAATGTTCATTGCTAAATTTCTGTGCATTTAGGATTTGTTTCTTAAAAAGTATTCTTTTGATTTTTCTGGTAGAAATAGCCTAATTCAGTACAATGGCGCATGAAAAACCAGATTTGCAAGTTTTAGAGGTGGTCAAAAGTGAATCATGACATTACTCATGCGTGAATGGTGCAGAAGATAATGACTTTGATATTGGCCATGTGAAACAAAGTTCCTGTAACAGTGAAATGGAGCAAGAATTGACTGATGCCGACACAGGGAATGCAGACCTCCTTGATTCAGATGGCAAAGAAGACAGCAATGTGAGTACATATTTGACTAGTCAAAATGGTACAAAATTGTCAAGCAACCAAATGGAATGATCCAATGTTAAAACTAGGTCTGACAATATAATGAGAATCTTGGCAGGAGTGAAACCTATAGGACATAATGCCTGCTCTGACATTTGATGTTGGAAATTGTTTGTAACAGATGAAATGTTATAAGATGTTGTGAAAGAGAAAAAGGGGAAGGGGAAGTCGGAGGGGTAGGGGTAGGGGAAAGGAAGAAGGGAATGGAATTAATATGAGAAAACGAAAAAATGGAAACAAAGTCTTTGTAAACAGGGAGGGGTGGAGGGGTTGAAGAAGGGCAGGGGAATGGGGAAAAAAATAAGAACCAAGATAGATTACATAAAGGTACAAATTTCCAATGATGAATGTCATTATATTGTATACCTAAAATGTACCAATAAAATTAATTTTTAAAAAAGTTTATCCAGAAAAAAGGATGTTGTGAAATACACAAATGATGAAATACAAGTAAAACATTCTATATGCATCAATAGCCATACTCAAAGATGTGTTTATTATGACACCTCATTAAGTGAACTGAAAGCATTCATAGATCTGGTGTACTTATCAGGGGTTTCTCATGGTAATCACAAGAATGTAAAAGATTTATGGAAAAATGATGGGTGTAGGCTTCAGATTTGTAGAATAACACTGACACTGAGGAGATACGGTTTGCTTCAAAATTGCCTGAGTTTTGATGACAAAACTAACCCCCAAGAAAGAAAAAGAACTGATATTGTGTTTGCTGTTCACTCATTTTTTCAGAGATTTGTGAGCAATTGTCAAACAATTTACACACCACCTGAATACATGACAATTGATGAACATCTGGCAGCATGTCATGGTCACTGTAGCTTCAGGCAGTATATGCCAAAAATACCCCTTCAAAATATGGCATAAAAATGTATGCCCTTCTAGATGTGAAGACATATTATGCTTTCAATTTAGAAATTTATCCTGGAACTCAACCACCAGGTCCTTATTCACATAGTAATAAAATGAATGATGTTGTGAATAGACTAGTTGCTCCCATCTCCCAAACTAATTGGAATGTGACATTCGATAATTGGTTTACCAGTTTTCAATTGATGTTACATTTGCTAACAGAGCACAAGTTAATCAGCATAGGAATTGTACACAAGAACAAAGCAGAAATTCCAAATGAAATGTTGCAGTTTGAAAACAGAGGATTATATAGTACAATCTTTGGAATTCAGAAAGATATAACACTGGCCTCATATATGGCAAAGAAAAATAAACTGGTACTTCTGATATCAACATTGTATGATGATGGAAATACTGATAGAGAAACCTTGACAAACCAGAACTTATGATTTTCTACAACTAAACCAAAGGTGACCAGATGTTGATGAATTATGCAACAGCTATGATGTCACTGGAAACACAACACATTGGGCAATGGTTGTCTTTTACTTGATCCTAAACATGTGTGGCATAGTTTCATAATCTATAAAAAAAAAATAACAAGGGCAAAATATCACAGAGAAATTTTTTAGAGGATTTGACTGGAACTTATAAGAGCTCATTTACAGCAGAGGAAAACCAAAATGTTTCTGCCCAGGGAACTATGCAAAAAAATTGTGGTGCATACTGGTGAGCTGACAGGTGAACTACCAGGGGCAGTGCCACAACTATGACAACAGGAAAACCAAAAAGATGTTGACTGTGGCCTACCAAAAAGGACAGGAAAATAAAACATATGTGTTATCAGTGTAAGCAACACTTGTGTATGGAGCAAGCAGTTTTCAGGTGTGAAGACTCCCTTTTGTACAACAGTTGAAGCAAAGATTATTTCTGTGATAGATTTTTGTTTGTATTACATTGTAGTTCACATAGGTTTTTATTTCTGATGTTTTCTTTTAGGTTTTGTAAGCAAGTTAAGAGTTGATGCGAAAATGTTGACGTCTATTTTAAGTACTCATTTTATATTTTATTTTATTGATATCTTGTTTTTCTGCTAAGTGCAATATAGTAATGTTGCAAAATACAGCAATATTGTACAGTATAGTAAGAAGCTCCTGACAAGAGAGGAAGACAAGAGAGGTGACAAGAATGGGCTGCCACACAGGAAAGGAAAGCTAAGCACATGTACTGTCAGAGTAAGTGAGACGTGTGCTTGGAACAAGCACATGTCATGTGTGAAGACTGCCTTGAGTGTGAAAATTGAAACAAATATTATTTTTGTTGTAGAGTTCTACTGGCATTTTCATTGTATTTCATATAGGAATTTACTTCCGATGTTATAGTTAAGATTTTATAAACAAGTACAAAGCTGATATGAAAATGTTGATCTTTATTCTAAATGTGAATATGTACCAAGAATTTAATATTATACTTTATTGATTTTTTTATGTTCCTGTTAATTACACATGGTACAATATAATAAGGACCTCCTGACAAAACAGAAAGACAAGCAAGATGTCAACTATGTCCTACAAAAAGGCCAGGAGAGCAAAACATATGTGCTGTCAGTGTAAGCAGTGTGTGTGTGTGTGTGTGTGTGTGTGTGTGTGTGTAATGTACTATTGTCATGTGTGAAAACTGCCTTAGGTGTGATAATTTAAGTAAAGATTATTTTTTGTAGAGTTCTATTGGTATTTTCATTGTAGTTCATATATGAATTTATTTCTGCTGTTATTTTTTAGACTTTGTACATCAAAAAACAGTTGATATTGAAAATTTTCAGGCTTTTTTATAAACACTCAATAAATATTACAAATTCAATACTTTATTTTTTCCTGTTAAGTATGTATTGTTTAATATAATAAAACTCATAAAATTAAAATTAACAATTCATCAATAGAAATATTCTAAAATTAAATGTGGGTATTACACACCCACAACAATGTGCCTTTATGACAAAATTGGCATTATGGCTCATGGGTTAAAATGATAATTGCAAAGATCATGGAGAAATATTTATAGTATATATTACGTGAAAAATGTAGGTTATAAAAGTGTACATGTGGTAGGTTTTTAACTTAATAAACATATGGTTGGTTTCAAACTAATTCTGGAAAAATGTATATTAAGTATGGAAATGGTTTCAGCAGTGGAAATATCACTATATTACTTCTCCCTTCAAACAATTCTAAATATTTTTCTATTATTTATTCCAAAGAAGATCAAAGTGTTGAAAGACAATATGTGACAAATAGGCAGATGAAAAGGAATTAAAGAAAGCAAGATTTGGAAGAAAAATTGGGATAATGTACAGTGAAGAAATTAAACTTGCCATAAAGGGAAGGAGGTGATTCAGTAAAAGCTGTGTCACTCCTGATGAATTTCACTTGACACATCAGCTAAATCCATTCATTTACTCTTGCATGGATCGTTTTCTGTCATTTCCAAATTCTACTGATAGTTATGTGTGTTTCACAGTATGGAGGAGCCAGAGTTTAAAATGCACTTTTTGCTATTGTGTAAGAACAGATCTTATAAAATAAACCATCACTGAAAACCTTAAGAGGACCCTTTATGAGAGTATCCATTATAATGAATTCCAATAGACTTTACAATTGTTTCTCATGGAACCAATGGAATTTCATCACAATGCCTACATTGCAATCAATCACATCCACAGCTTGCAGGACCTGGATAATTAGCAAGCAAGAAGAAGATTTCTCATTTCATCAGGATAAGAGAAACAGATTTTAGACACAAGGATTCACGAAGTCATTTTTGGCCTGGAAACTCCTGGGGTTTGTTGACTTAGATACTCATCTGGGGACAGGGCTGAGAAGTTCTTGGACGTGAAGGTGAAGAGAGATGAGGTGAGGAGGTGAGAAGTAACTCCCACTTGATGACAGAACCAGGAGGCCATAAAGGAAAAGACCTTCATTTTGAATTCTCCAATCACCACTTCTCCGCTGACAACAGGATAACTTTCCACAGAGTGACTAGCAAATGAACAGTACAGAAGTATGTATTTTCAGGGACTTGTATTTGTAGAGGGAGCTGTTGCTGCAATTCTGGATGATGGAATTGGTACAAATATAGGATTCAGAAAACAAGACCTCAAGTTCAAGCTCCGTCGCTTATTTGATCCATACAGCTGGGTGAGTCATTTTGCTATGTACTTTCCATATCTATAAAGTCACATTGGTAGCTATGACACCATTAAAAAACAATTATGTTTCCATTTATTTGACCTATCACTATCAGCAGTAAATATGGTAATAACCTGAAAGAATTTCGTCAAATCTTCATAAAAATTGTGAGTGCTCTATGAATATTAGCCATCATGATCATTCTGAATCATTATTTATCCAATCAATGTGACAAGGTTTATTTTCACTTATAAAATAGAGATTGGTCAATTCCCCCTTTCCCTTGGATCCAGATGTTTTTGAGAAATTTTACTTTGAATTTGTAGAAAGGAAAAGGCTTGTTTCTGTTTGGATTCTATTTGGCTGAGAGTTTATCATTAAACATACAGAAAGAATGACTAATACAGGAGAAACTGCAGTGTTCCAGGCCCAATGTAAGTAAAAGGGCTATAGGATAATAGAATATTGATTAGATAATTTGCTTCAGAGTCATTAGTTTCCACACATAGCTGAACCACTTCTAAAACCTCGCATCTCTCACACCATGAGAATCAATCTGGAAAACCCAGAACTCCCTCAGTATACATCTGAGCAGAAAATGTGTTTTCTAAAGTGTTCAGGGTACTAAATGCAAAATCAATACCATGTAGATCCAATTCTTTCATCCAGCCAATGCTGTGACCATAAGTACTTCATAGACATTTAAGTGATCATCTTTTTACTGTAATTTTCACTTTTCTTTCCCATCCATCAGCTGGCATCCAGTTCTTTTAAGCCTAGAAGTCTTAACTTCCACTATTCCTTGAGATTTTTTTTCTAATAATGCTTTCCCAATTTTATAGAATGCCACTAAGTTTTGCATTGCTGACATTTGCTGCAAAATTCTTTTCATTTTTCATTTCGCTGCCAAAATGTCAACATGCAAATATTCTGTGAACTTGCCAACTTGTATCTCTATGGACACACACAGCTGTATGACAAAACCAAAATGAGAAATGATAAATGATACCCAATATATTGCCTTTTCGTCCCACACAAAACTTGATCTTTGCTCACCTTTCATAGTTTAATATGCTGCCAGATCTCAAAACAATGCTCTCGTTATTTTAAAATAAATAAACAGCAGCATTAGAGAAAGATGTTTTCATCACTCAAAGCTTAACTATGATGCACAATATGCCCATAGAGTGCAATCTCATCTTTACTCCCAGTGAAGAAAACATTTAGCATGTGAACAGACAGTTTATATTACCTTATTTAGCACATCTGTGAACTAGTTTTGCCCTATTCGCATTTGGAGAAAATTGAAGACAGAGCCTGCCTTGGAGTCTCCAGTTGTTTGCTATATTCTTAGTTTATGAATTTCTTGAGAAGTCAACTAAGTCACAGGACTTTAAAAGAGTAGCATTTACTAATATTCAAATTGTGGTCTTTTTTATCTAAATGCAGTATCTTGTTTCTGAGTAGTCACAAAGAATTTACAACCATAGAACCAGGGAAATCTTACACTTTTCAAAATTTGAAAGATTTGAGAAGCTTTCTGTTGAATGCATTTCACTAAGTTTTAGAAAAATAAAATTTTAACAAAGAATTATTCCAAGGTATGTAATAACCATTTTGAAAATAAGACTTTGCTGCCATTCTTTATATAGAATTTTACTGACACAGTTTTAGCTTAACTTGTCATCTAGGCTCACTGTTTCAGTGAAATTGGCTCTGGAGTACCTTACCGAAAAATTCCTTTACCAAGAACCTAAAAACTAGAGGAACAAAGGATGTTTATATTTTTTTCGTATGTTACTAAAACCTTGGCATACAACAAGTTCTTAATAAATGGTGGCTATTGTCATAGTTATCATTATTATCATTAAATTAGATGAACTTTTGTTGCCAACCCTGAATTTAGTACACTGAAAACTGTTTAGGATCCTTATAGACTTGGTAACTCTTCTACCGGGTAGTAAAGTGTTGCGTAGCATTTTTTGCCTTGGTCAGTTCCAAACTGCCCATTAAGAATTTAAGATTGATTCACATAGTCTCAGGCTAGAAGAAAACTTGATGGTTAATTTCCAGCAGGGGATGTACCAGGGGAAGAAATGAAGTATCTTTAAGGCAAACTCTTCCCAGAATGCTTAGTTTCTAGAGTTTCAAAATAGGTCCTTATGGAGTTCTTGTTCCCTTCTCCTGCTTCTAAGCTGTTTAGGTATCTATTCATTGTGTCTCCTTAAAATTTTCTTCTAGAGCTCTAAGGGACCTTGGCAGAGAAGGCAAACATTAGCAGGGCCTCATTATCAAGTAATGTGTTGCTAAGTATAAGACAAATTAAAACTTAAAACTGTCTGATTTCCTGTCATGTGGCACATTACTGAGCAAGAAACCAAGGTCAATTCTTGCAGTGCTATTCTTCACATACAAAAAGGAAGCATTTGTACAAGACTTGTATGTTAGCTTCTTTTCCAATGTTAATGATGGTTTTGCATAAAACAATACTATTTTTATCAGTTATCTCTCCCATTGGCTACTGAGATATTTGTAATAGGGCAGTCATAACCAACAGAACCTAAGGTCATGAAATAAGATACTTCTTGCAGCTTTTGAGCCATATCTGAATGTTTCATTCTTGCCCAGGGCGGCTCTGTGTATCTATTGAGATTATCAAGGTAAGAGCTCAAAGCAGGAAGAAAAGTGTATCTATCCCTCCATGGAGAGGCATTTCTTTGATGTTACTTAGGTGTCTGAATTATACCTTTTGAGAATGTACTTAAAATGGAACTGGAAAATAACTGCAAGAACAATGAACAATAAGAGGGATGAATCTGTATTCATTCGATTTAACCAATGAATGGGGTTTCAAAATCTTTTTTTTTTGCTTAAATTCTTTTATTGGTACATTTTAGGTATACAATACATTTACATTTATCATTGGGTGCTTGTACCTGTACATGATGTATCTTGGTTCTTATTTTTCCCCCATTCCCTGTGCTCCCTTCCCTATTTACAAAGACTTTGTTTCCATTTTTTCCTTTTTTCATAATTTTTCCTTTCCCTTATTTCCTTTCCCCTTCCCCTGCCACTTCCCCTATCCCTTTGGACCTTTTCTTGCTATTTCAAATTATCAATTATTCATTTTAATCATTTTAATCCTTATTTACACTTTCAGTTTCTCACACTAGAGAAACTATTCTGTATTGACACATGTGTCCTATTTATTCCACTTAAGAGTATGGCCTCAATATGTATCCATTTAGTTATAAATGTCTCTAGTTTCTCATTCTTTATCGCTGAGTAGTACTCCATTTTATTAAAAAAAACCCCACATCTTCTTTATCCAGTTTCCAGTTGATAGGGACTTGGGCTGTTTCCAAGCTTTAGCTATTACAAGCTGTGCCGCTATAAACATGGGTGCACATATATCGCTGTGGTATGATTCTTTTAATTCTTTGGGGAAGATACCCAGCAGGGGAATACCTGGGTCAAATGGGACCTCTAGCCCTAGGTCTTTGAGGTACCTCCATACTGATTTCCACAGTGGTTGCACCAGTCTGCACTCCCACCAATAATGGAGAAGGGTTACTTTCTCCCCACACCCCTGCCAGCATTTACTATTGGTTGATTTTTTTGATAGCAGCCATTCTTTCTGGAGTTAGGTGGAATCTCAGTGTTGTTTTCATTTGCATCTCTCGATGTTGAACATTTTTTCATATGTTTATTTGCTGCTTTTACTTCTTTGTCTGAGAAATGTCTATTCATTCAGATGCCCATTTTTGAATTGGGTCTTTGAATCAAAATCTTTTTTTTAAAAAAAACAAAGTTAGGTTTCCTCCCTTTAAATACATATGCATCTATATGGCTTAACACTATAATGTCTCACTAAACTCTCACACATTGAGAGGTGGGGCTTTTGGAAGGTGATTGGATCATGGGAGCTCTGTCCACACCAGGGGACTCATCCAATTATAAGCCTAACTCTTGGATGTGTTATTAGGGAATGGGGTTTGGTTATAGCAAGTCACTGAGGGTGTGAATGGGAAGGGTGTATCTCCCTCCCTGATTTCTCCCCGCTTTCTGTCTGCCATGACACAGGCAGTTTTCTTCTGTGCCAAGCTCTTCCTCCTTGCTCTTTCTGTGGTTGAGCCAGCCAACCATGGACTGAAACTTCTGAAATATGAGCCCAAACAAACCTCTCCTCTTTTAAGTTTTAGGTGTCAGGTATTTTGTCACAGCAATGACAAAATGACTAAGATACCATCCAAAAGGAAGACTATACATGTGAGTAAACAAACCCCCTCCCCAGAGGTCAGCTCACAATCCAGAGAGTGACTTTACCCCTTTCTACCTCATTTTCCAATTTTTTGTCATTTTCAAAGTTATACTTGTTTGTGCCAAGCAGGGCTTGCGCAACAATGCAAGAGTCCATGGAAAGTCACCAGAGGGCTGGGGATATAGCTCAGTGGCACTGCGCCTGCCTCGAGAACGCAAGGTCCTGAGTTCGATCCTTGGTACCAAAAAAAAAGTGAAAAGGTATTAGTGCACAATTTTGTGTTCCTGAGCAAAGAACCTCCTGGCATAGGGAGGCCCTGAACAGCAGTGTTTTCTCTTCATTTCACTCAGAAGTTGAAGCCCAGGGACAAGATGGCCTTCAAAAGGGAATCATGTTGTGCTGCCTTTGTAGCTCTAAACAATAACAGTGCCAGAGCCTCAGAGATAAATCCACTGGTCATCCTTCAAACTTGATACACAAAGTATCTTGTGCAGTGGCCACTTTTCGGTGGATCATGGCCACACAGGTTCTCCCTCACTGGAGAGCAAAAGCCCACTATTCATAAGGAAAAGAGGCCAGACTGTCCCTTGTCTGTATTGAGATTTTTACCTTGACTGAACCCTTTTAGTTCTGCCTGAAAGTCCCCGCTTTCTAGAAGGATAAATCCATGTCTTGATGCACAGGTGCAGATAGTCAGGGGACAGTTAGCAGTGACAGATTGTGAGCTTTCTGGGCTCTGTGGGAGGGGAAGGAGGAAGGGCTGTGTCCAAAGTAAGCAGCCAGTAGCCAGATTACACAAATACTCCAAGGATCAAGCATAGTCCTTATTGCTGGGGAAGTAGCTCAGAGGTTCCCTCGCCTGCCTCGAAAGCTCAAGGTCCCGAGTTCAATCCCTGGCACCAAAAAAAAACAAAAACAAAAACAGAAAAGAAAAAAAATTAATTCATGTAAGCATAGTGCATATGCTTTCCCATTTATAAATAATAGGATAATAGTAATGAGCCATATTTACTTTAGTTTTAAGAATTTAGATTCTGAATTCTACTAATCTTAGGCGCCCCCCCCGCCCATCTTCCTCCTCTCTCTTCTTTCTCCCACCTCAATATGATGCTACATGCTAGGTGCTCAAAATACATGTATTTATCAGTCAAATAAATAAATGGAGAAAATATGTGCCCTTCCACAAATGATTTTATGCTTTTGATCTACTTTTCACCAGTGATGGGGGAGGAGGATAATGTTATTTTTCAAGTTTGTTCACAAGATGCAGCAATATAGCATAATTTTATACAATGTGTAAAATGTCACAAAATGGTGTGCTTCAAGGTGCTAACACAATTTAAATTTGCAGATATGTTTCATACAACGGAAGTATTGTGTGATGAGTTAGCTCAAACACATTGAGCTAAGCCTTACGATAAAAGATAGCAAGGACTACAAACATGTATTCATAAGAAAAAGAGCAAAGAATGGTAGGAGGTGAGAAAAGAAAAGACCAAGTGGGAGTTAGGGGTATAATGACTTCTTTTCAGGTCAGGTGAATTATTTCATGAGGGCTAACTTTTCTTTTCAGAAAAATCTTTAAGTCACTGGGTGCCCCTCATCTCCAAAAAACACAGGAAGGTTGTAATGAGAAGCAAGCAGAAGGTTAACGAGAGTTCCCTTCTGCCTGGAGCAGCTCCCATGCACTACGCAGTAATACGCGGCGGCCACATATTTCATCCCAACTTCCTCTGTGGTCCTTTTATATTAAAGCCTTTCACTGTTGCAGGGCTGTGCTCGGAAAAGTTGGGAAACTTTTTCCTTGATGGAGAAAAAGAAGCCCTCATCAGACGCAATCCAACAAATGAATGAAGCAATTCTCTTGGTGCAACACCTCCATCCACTTGGATAGTAAATATTCATAGAAATACTTTTTCTCAATCCCATGGCTAGGATTTTACTGCCCCGTGGTGCTGCCTCATATCAGATGCGCCGATTTCGAAAGTCGGCAGGCGACAGATCTGGCTTTGGAGCCATTGTGGTTGGCTCTCGTAAGAGTCGTGGGCTTACTGTCCAGTGTGTAGCTGGTCCCCGAGGTAGAATGTGTCAAATAAACAGTTGCTGAAAAGCATGAAGAATTAACGAAGTGAAAATCTCGGCAATTGACAGTGACTTCCTTAAACGCTTAGTTTCTTAAGGACTTTTAGGGCAAGGATGAATGAATGTTCGTGGCGTTTAACTCGCACCAGCGAGTGTAAATCTGTGTAGTCTGTGGGGAAGTGGCGGTGTAATAGCACAAATCCGCTGCGAGGAGAGGAAAAGAGGTAATACCACGACTCCAGGGCGCTCTCGCTCTGGTCTTGGTGAAGATTCGCCTCCCCAGCCCGGGACCCTCGAGGTTACAGCTGACAGAAGCAGGAGGCGCTAGGACCTGGCTGGCGCCTGGCTGCGGCCGCACTTGGAAGGGCGGAGGAGGAGGGGACGTGGGAAGGAGGGGTGTCGGGGGCGGGGGAGTCATTTATGCGGAGCGGGCGCTGCTGCCGTTGCCACTCGCACAGCCCGCGCGCCGCGCGCCGCCGGAGGGAGCGCAAGGAGCAGGCGAGCCGGCGCTCCGAGCCCGGGCCAGCCGAGAGGACGCGCGGCTGCTGCCTGCACCGCCCCCGCGCGTCGCTTCTGCGGCTCCCCTGGGCCCAGGGAGGAGCACGGCGAGTCGGAGAGTCCGGTAGCTGAGCCCGCTGGACCCAACTGCGGAGGGAGCCAGCCCCACGCCGCCGCGGCGTGCGCCCGAGCCGGGAGCGCTCGCTGACCGCCCCGCGGGTCGGAGAGCGGGGAGCGCAGGTCTCCGCGGACCCCGGCATGGTCTAGGGCCGGCCAGAGGTCCGCCGCTCTGCTGCCTGCTGGGGCTCGCCGCCTGCTGCGGATCGCCCAGGGCTGCGAGCCGCGGGGCGCGCCGGGGCGGCCCAGGCCGGAGAAGTTAGTTGTGTGCGCCGCGGAGTGCGCGGAGCCAGCCAGCCAGCTACGCAGCCCGCGAGGCGCCGGGAGCATGGGCTGGGGGAGCCGCTGCTGCTGCCCGGGACGGCTGGACCTGCTGTGCGTGCTGGCGCTGCTCTGGGGCTGCCTGCTCCCGGTGTGCCGGACGCGTGTCTACACCAACCACTGGGCGGTCAAGATCGCCGGCGGCTTCCCGGAGGCCGACCGAATCGCCAGCAAGTACGGCTTCATCAACATAGGACAGGTAAGGACGCCAGGCTGACCGGGCCTTCTGTCGGGGAGCTGCTGGGGGCTGCTGGTCCCCTCCGTTGCGACCCCCCTCCCCCTCTTCCAGATGTGCTCCTGCAGCTGTTGTCCTAACTCTTGGGCGATGCTCTATGGCTTGCGCGCGCTCACACACACAGAAACACGTACACCAAAGTTCCCAGGATTCCGTTTTGTTTACTTATTTATTTTTTTCTGGAAGCTACGCGGGACAGGTAGAGTCTCTGGAAAGACCCAGAGTGCCCCCGTGGTGTTTCAGACTCGACCGGACCTTTTGACCTGGAAGTCTAGGAGCATTGGTAGCTCAAGGAAAGAGTCTTAGCTGGTGGCCGGGTGTGAGGAAGGTATTGAGCTCTTTGTGGGATTTAGGGGGCTAGCGCGCCCCTCGTGTTTGCGGGGTCAGAAAAGCCTTTCCCGTTCCGATATGCATTCACCTCAGAAGGAAGTTTCCTCTCCTGGGGCCGGAGAACCGCTAGGCTGTGGAGACCGTGGATTCCCCGGACTGATATGGAGGTGGGGGGCGGGACCCCTTGGAGGCGCAGATTTAGGGGAGACCTCGCGCTTACTCGCCTTGCGCGTGATCCGCGTGGGGTCCTGGGGGCGGGGATTGGATGGGGAAATAGGAAGCTTCTGAACCCGTTATCCCTGCTCAGTGAAACAGGGGAAACCTTGCCTGGGGTGGAAGGGGCAGTGGTGCCAGAGTTGGGTGGCTTCCAGGGGCGCGGGCTTTTTTTGGCGGCGGCGTGCAGCTTGTGGACTTTCGGCAGAGTCGTCGTGCCTGGGGATGAATACCAATAAATGGAGGGGGGCTGTTGGCAGTGCAGCAGACTTGGGGGTAGTACGGGCTAAAGTGTCTTGGCTTCCTTGCTCTCTTCCCGCACGACTCTGCGAGAAATGGGGGCGGAGAAGGGGGTTCCCGAAGATGCCCCTCCTTCAGGCGTCTCTGGGACTGGGCCGAGGAGGGGCCGTGGCCCTGCTCAGACGCGACTCCGCTGGGGCGGGAAACAAGAGTAATGGGGTTGGGCGCCCTTCCAACGGACGCGCTTTTGGGATTGCTCCCGGCAGGCGTATGCACCCTACGTGCTCTGCCAGAGCGAAGGGAGAGGAAGGTGTCGTTTGGTACTGCTGCAGCGAAAGCACAGATGGTTTCTGATGCCAGTGCGCTCCTATCCAGAAAGGCGGGACCCCCACCCCCACCCTTGGCCACCTGGGGTGGGGGGAGCGGTCCCGAGCGAGCGCGAAGAGCCCAAGCTTCGGGTCTCTCCCTCTGGAAAAAACTGGCGATCGCCGGAGGGCTCAGAGGAGCAGGAGCGCGAGGTCTTGCTCTTTGCCCTCCCAGGAAGAGGACACGGTCCAGAGAAACTAGTCCTGTGGGGGACCGAGACCAGAGCAAGGCCCGCAGTTGTTCCCGCTTCCCCCAAGGAAATAAAGGAATACAGCCAGATTTTGTTGCCTGGGTCCTTGTCAGCTGTACAAGAGTTGCTTTCCAAATGGCCTCTTGGGTTTTTTTGTGTGTGTGGAAGAAAAACACCAGACCTGCTCAGGCCTTTTTTAAACCAGAGGTTAAAGTTGAGCGCCACATGTATCTAGGTGATGTAAATGTGAAGGATAATTCTGCAAGTACAGTAATCCCATTAATCTTGCTAGACTCTTTTCTCAGGTTGAGCTGACCCTGAGCATCTTCCAAATGCCAGGCGTATTTGGAAGGGTAAGTTTTCTCTTCCTTCTTAGTTGTAAAACTGACCTTGTTTGGTGAATATTCACATACAGCAGGTGAGGAAAACAGGACCGGTGGGAAGCTGACCTCATGGGATCATCCAGCTAGACAGTGGCAAAGATGTGCTCCCTACCTGCTACTCTGGGCCAAGCCCGTTCTCCGTGGGGCTTGCCTTTATGGAATCCCTCTACTCCATGTGGGGAAGGAGGGAAAGAAATAAAAGCCTGTTTCTTTGAATCTTAGTGGCCCAGTAGACTGGAAACAAACACCAGTCAATACATATTTAGCCGAAACTTTGTGACTTGCAAGGGCGGAGGCACCCCTGTCCTCCTGATCTAGAACGTAGATAGGTAGCAGAGGCATCCTGAGGGTGAGAAATTGTCACCCACCCACTTTTGAGCCAGTAGACATTGCAGTGTCCTTCAGCTTCACCTGACCTAGTAATGGCCTTATAATGAAGACCCATGGTTTTGCATTTAAAAAGTAACACTTAGAAAGTTTACATACAAATTACTAATACTGTTTATTGTGGTTTTTACAACCTCAAATGAGGAAATTAGTTTTACTGAAGTTACAGAGGACCCCTTGAATTGATGCCACAACCACCGTATAAAATCAGCTATTCTGTAGTGTAAAGTGTTTCCTCTGTTGATCAAAGGAGCATAAGCTTATGCAAAGCTTTTGAGGTGGTAAATTGAGTTCATGCGTGCAATATTATTGCACTGTTAGGGCCAAATTTATTTCTTATTCATCCTTTACTGCACTGACCTTTTAACACTTTAGAAATCCTTTTGTTATTCTTCCTTTCCATCAATAAAGCAGCTGTGTGTTTCAGCTGAGGGCAGTAACTAATTTGCAAACATCTCTGGAATGTTCTGTTTTTCACCATTTGGGATTGGGGTCTCATGTGTTGCAAGTTGGGACTAAAACCTGTTTTTATTTCATTTACTATCCTGGTTGAATTTTTGGTATCTTCAGCATGATATTCTAAGTGAATAAGGTAGTGAATTTTCACACTAGTAAAGATGCAGTTTTGATGGTTTATTCAGAATAACAATGTAGTGTTTTGTGTAGCATCTTAGCATTTAAAAGACTGCAGAGGTAAAAATTTCTGGCCTGGGAATTTCTACAGAAAAGAATAGGTGTACTAATGTTCACCAAAAGATAAGGTGTGCAGAGTAACACATGAAGCAATCAAGCAAACAAGGAAAAAGGATGTGCTTGACTTCTAGAAAGGAACAATTGTTAGGGTTTCCTTGCCCCTGGTTATAGGGATAGCATTAAGTTTTGGTAGGTTTTCACAAAATGCTTACCTTTTGTAAATAGCTGTGCCTTGAAATTCTGAAGTGATACCTAACCGTAATCATTGCAGTAGTTGTTATTATGCCAGTACAGAGCAGATTGTGCTTGGTAATGATACCAGCTTTACAGTGTCCTGCTCTTCTTCCCCTGTGAGCTCTGCCAGGCTCTTAGTATCCAGTACAACCAGCACTTGCTGGTCTTGCTGAGGGTAAGAGGTGTGTGTGCGCATTATCCTGCATGGGTAAGGAGGAAGAGGCCTCTGTCCTTTCTCCCTAATCTTGTTCTTTGACCCTTTGAGCTAGCAGAATGCTGGTTAGAACATTGAAATGACTTAAAAGATCAAGACCAGACATATTGTTAATTGTAGACAGCAGTTTCAACTAAATCTACAACAAGGAATGAATTTCTGGTTATTTGAATCCAGGGAGAACCTGTGAACAGATGGTTTGCAGTGTCTCTAGCTGTATTAATCCTTCTATGAGTTGCCCATAATCCTTGATTCCAAGCCTAGGATTATCAGTACAAGGCCCCTTCCCCAAACTATGTAACATATCTTGAAAAAGACTCCAGAAGGCTAACACCAGATGCAGGCCACACTGAAGAAATGTTTTCTCTGGAGCCCCAATGGACAGCATGTGGATTTGGGAACTGCAAAGACCACTTGCCAGACTGTGAAAGCAGGAAAGTCACTGAACTTAATGGAGCCCCTGTTCCTTCAGCTGTAAAATGATAAATCTCTGGATAATAGAGTGAATTCACTATGCATTGCTCAGGACATATTTAGGGATGCAATAAAAGGTTTGTTGAATCTGAAGCAGAGGAGAAAGGTTGAAATAAATTTGGAGTTTGCTGTGGAGTAATGAAGACATTTTGAAAATGGAAGATGCAAATTGTAAGGATCAGGAAAAGTTTTGTAGATGGGGAAATTGATTTCCTATTTCAACAAACAATTTAAAAATAGTTTCATGCGCATTTCCAAACAATTATGGCTGATTTCCCACAGCAGTGTCTCTTTTCTTCATTGACTCTTGTTGTACCCCGTTAAATATTATAGGGTAAGTTTGTTGGAAGTCAGAGAAAGAGAAGAAAAAGTTTTTGTTGTTGTTGTTGTTGTTTTTGGTACCGGGGATTGAACTCGGGTCCTAGCGCTTGTGCAGCAGGCAACGAAACCACTGAGCTAAATGCCCGGCCCTAGAAGAAAAAGTTTTGAGTGTAGTTTATATGAATAAAGTCAGAAGAATCTTCAGAGCAAGTAAAGAGAGATACTTGACCAGAAAGAACCTTGTGCAGAGTTATTCTGAAGACATCTGGTTCTGCTGATTAGCTTGGACCCATGGTTAGTGCAGTATGTAGGCTGAGGAACAGTAAGCAGTGCATTGTGGGTACTTATGGATGGGACTAGAACAGGGTATACAGCCCTAGTCTGATAGCTTGTGTGGAGGCAGCCGTGCTCGCCTGGTAAATTCCTAGGCATGTTGTAAAGAGGAGAGGAAACTGAGGCTGTAATCCCAGGTTGCTCCCTGGGATACATCTGGCTTTGCCCAGGCTGGCTCTTCATGCCCAAGAACCTCAGCCCTGACCTTGGCCAGGTGCCCTCACAGGCCTGTTTCTCCTGGCTAGGTCAGTGGAGGGAGAACAGGGGAACCTTGACTGGAAAAGCCATTCAGAGTGCATGGCCTGCCAGCAGAGGGTCAGTGTGTTAACCTCATAGACCAGGAATGGTTTGGATGTGACCCTTGGGGATTTGTGGGGTCCACTTGAAACACTACATTTTTCATGAGCCCCAGAGCAGCTGGATTTGTCTTATCACTATTCGTCATGGGCTTTCGTCCAGAGGTTTTAACCCAAAAGGTCAGCCAGAGAAGCAGGGTAGTATGCCGGGAAAATGTCCAGCTGTGTCTGACTCTGGCTCAGAGAGGGAGTCCTGACCCAGCAGTATGCCAGGCCAGGGAGGAGCATTTTTGCTGTTGATTTGCAACATTATGTGAGGTGGAATCTGGCTTTTCTCTGAGGCTGAGGTATGTGCAGCCATCACTGTGACTGAGGACTGTGTTACTCAGTTCAGATTGAATTCAGTGATGAAAAAGGTGGCTTTGGCTTCTTGCATGGTAGAAATAAGTGCTTATAGGCAGTCATGTGTGCTGGACGATGCACACACACATGCATATGGCCATGACTTTTTATTTTTATCAAACTAAAATTTGCACCCTGTGAAATTACTGGTGCAGTATTCTCACTGGTTTATTTTCTTTCATATATATATATATATGTATATATATAGACTTATTTATTTATTTATTTATTTATTTATGGCAGGGTCCCCCTGTGTAGCTCAGGCTGGCCTTGCACTCACTACATAGCCAAGGCTGGCCTTGAGCTCAGCAAACCTCCTACCTCATCTTCTTGAGTGCCGGGATTACAGGTGTGCAACACCATGCCCAGCTTCTCCCTAGTCTCTATAGATAATATCTGCACCTAAGGATATCAAGGAGGAAGAATTAATGCCTATAAACTCTTGAGTTTAGAATAACCCCGAGAGGAATATGAAACAAGAAAGAAAATAGCAGGAGTCAGATTTGAGTGAGACTTCAAGGACTTTTCTTTTATTGACCAGCTGGATCCTCAGTACCTCATTTTTCAAATAGGGAACCCTAATACCTGTCCCATTCACCCCACAAGGTTGTTGTGCAAGTCAGGTGTCCTAATGATGAAGATGAATATATAGCTAGAGTAAGGCATGGAGAGCATTACATGTTCTCTTACAACACCAAGGAGATGCAAAACCTGCTCAAAGGAAAATAAGAAAATTCTGAGGCTACTGGGCCTTTGTATTGGAGCAGTCTGTGATTTTCCAGATTCTTGTGATAGTTGCTGGGGATATAATGGGGGGCTAAAGGAAGGGGCGGCAGTGTAGTGCCTGCCTCTCTCAGAAGAGGATAGTGATGGTTATGCTTTCTGTCTTTATTGGTACATGTTTGTAGTGTGCCATGATTACATTCACCATGGGATGATGGCTACACCTTCTCCCTAAAAGCAATGGAGACTGGTGTGGGGCTGTGGCACCTGACCATAGTGTAAACCAGCTAAGGTTGGGCAGCCCTGGTGTTGATAAGGCATGCAGTGTAGAGGTTGCAAGAGTATTTAAAGAATCAAAACTTAATCTTTTTAATTTGACTCCAATGTGAGTGTGTATAGAAAGAAGAGCAGTGGGAAATAAAACCGGAGCATGGGTAGGCCCATGAGAATATATTAGATGGAAATGTGAAGAACCCAACTCCTGCTGCTTAAACAGTAGGCAGATAGACACAGGGACTCTGTTGGTTTAAACAGATCCACATGCCTTTATGTGTAGTTCTGAAAATAGAAGCTGGGTGTTTTTGCATCCAAACCTTACCTAATCTGCTCTGCCTTTTCTTGGTGCTAATACCCATGCTGACCTAAACTGACATTAATTATGACATTATTTTGTTTTCTTGAAGAACTATTAATGGGGATATTGTCCTTGATCCAGGTAGAGGTGTATATGATATGCTCCATCATTTGCCTTGTTATACTTTTCTCACTGAAGAACTCTGAATTCTGACATGTGGTGATCCAAGATTTTCAAAAGAGTGATTGCGGCCTATCCAGCCAAAAAGCCAGAGTTAGTGCTAATGTCCACTATTTCTCTGTTTCCCTATATTAATTTTATTTTTAAACAGGTGTTTTCCACATAGTAGCAAAGGCTTGTATGATTCTTAGTACTCTTTTATCCAGGATTGAATTTAACAACTAGGAAAAGATTTTAGTTGGTCCCGATCATTGAGTAAGGTCATGTCCGTACTTGGCCAGTCTCTTTGTCCAGGAGGGCAACAGAACTTGTGAGGGTCAGCTTGGGTCACATGTCCAGCCCTGACCTTCACTAAGTGTTCCAACATTGGGGAGGGACAGCTCCCCAAAGGAAAGTGAGATGTTACCAGATTAAGGGAAAACAGATGTAGGACTACACGTCTGATTATAAAAGACCAGAAATGCTAGGGCAGGGAGTTTTAATATGATGAGACAGGGTAAGAAGTTGTTTTGCAGATCCAGAAGAAGAAGAGACAAGGACTCATTGATTCAGCAGATAGGAGAGGCCACCAGGTTACATGCAGATCACGCTCTTCTCTCTTCTCAAGGGGCTAGTACAATTTTATCCGTAATATCCTTTAGGAAGATAACTAGTAATTTGTCTGGGTCAGTCATGTCTGGGGGTAGATGAATGGCAGCAGTGTACATAATGAGTGGAAGAGGCAGGGAGGCTATTGTGTTGGTAAAGGTTATTGGTAATGAAAGGAGAAGCTGTGACAATGGAAAGATTTGGAAGATTTTAGTAGCTCAAGCTGGCCTTGAACTCTACTATGTAGCTCCGGCTGTCCTCCAGTTTGTGGGGATTCTCCTGCCTCAGCCTCCTGAGTGCTGGGAGTACAGGCATGCACTCCCACACCCTGGTGGAAATTCCTTTAGAGGTGGATTTAACCGGGCTTGGTAACTAATTAGAAGTGGGGAATAAGGAGGATGGAGAATGTGAAGAACAGAACCCTGGCATGTTTCAGAGTTGGGGACAGGAGAACAATGGGCCTCTTTTGTAGACTTAGCACAGTTTGCAGGAGCATTTTTTGTCCTTCTGTAACAGAGATCAAACTCAAGACCTTGTGCTTGCCAGGTGGGCGTGGCATCGCTGAGTTAAATCCCTGGCCGCAGGAGCATTTTTAAGAACAAAAGTATAGATTCAGCTTTAGTTTTTAAAAATTTATTTTAATTGTAAAGTTTTAAATTGTACAATTTTTTAATGGTACTGGGGACTAAACCCAGGGCCTTTACACTTTTTATATTTTTTTTATTTTGAGATAGGGTCTCAATGAGTTGTTAAATTGCCTAGACTGGGCTTGAATTTAGGATCCTTCTGCCTCACCATCCTACTGTGCTGAATCTCATGTGTGTGCCATAGCTTCTTTCTTTCTTTCTTTCTTTCTTTCTTTCTTTCTTTCTTTCTTTCTTTCTTTCTTTCTCTCTCTTTCTCTCTCTCTCTCCCTCTCTCTCTCTTTCTTCCTTCCTTCCTTCCTTCCTTTGGAAAAGAGGGCCTAAAATCTAGTGTGTTAAGAGTTTGCAATAAACAAGGCAATATCATTGCACGTGTACTCCTGCTGAACGTTAGATCTGAAGATGCATTTAGCTTACATAATGAAGTCTGATCTACTTTCCCCATTTCCTCTCCCTCCCTACCCTACTAACCACCATTCTATGTAGCTGACTTCTTTCCCCTCCAGTTTCTACAGGTGAGATCATCAGCATTAGTTTTTTTGATCGACAGGACAGACAAATAGAAATGTGTAGTAGGTGGTAGAGAATTTAGTCAAGAAAGAAGATTCTGCGCAGTTTTATTTCAGTACTGGGATTGAATTCAGGGCCTTCACACTGAACTACATTTGCAGCCCTTTTAAATTTTTTTTTATTTTGAGATAGAATATTGCTAAGTCCACAAGTTGCTCAGGCTGACCTCAAACTTGTGATCCTCCTGCCTCAGCCTCTGTAGTAGCTGGGATTATAGGCATGTGCCACTGTACCCGGGTATATCTTGTTTTATCTAAGTTTTTTTAACCTGCATCATATCATATCACTTTCTTAATTATTTTTCATGTTCCCTTTTACGCTGGTGGTCACCCCTATTATATGGGTATCTGTGTGTGTGTGTTTGTGTATGTATGTGAGTGTGTGTGTGAGTGCACACAAGTGTGATCACCAACTTTGACTTGCTGGAGAGCTTTTCAAGTGCAGGTCAGTGCCTTCTTCATATCTATAGCCCACTGTCTAGCAGGATGAAGCACACAGAAGCACATGCCAAGTGGGATGGGAGAGCAAAAAGCTTAGAGATGAGTTCGGGAAGAGAGGGACACTAGTGCCTCTGATTCCACTGAGGAATGAGAGGTGACAGGAGGCTGAGGATTTTGTTTTGGGTGGAAAGGAAGCAGAATGGCCCTAATGTTATTATCACTGCAGAGAAGTGGGACCAGGTGGAATCAGTGACTCAGTGCTCCAGTACTTTGGAACATTCTTAGGAAATTCTAATACAAATCAAAGATCAGTCACTGTAAAATGAATTGACTCATAGCAGTGCTGCTTGTACCTGCTCTGTAAATAGTGAGCTAATGAATGTGTGATGAAATGAACCACTGATATAATAGTTGTGATTATTTTGTTCTTTTCTCACTAACACTCATGAAACTGAGATTATAACTTACCAAGGTGAGAAAGAAGGCAGAAAGAGAGGCTGGGAAGCTAGGGACAAGCAGTTCTTGAATACAAGAGTATCACCTTTGGAATGGCATTGAGGAAGGTAGAACGGACAAAATAGAACTCAAAGATCAAAAGAAAAGCATGAGTGTAAGGGCCGTAAGTTGAAAATAAGCATGGAGGGACAATTTGACAATAGTTGGAAAAGTGGAACGATTAGAGCCATGGCAGAGGGGTTTTTGTAAGCTACTAGATAAAGCTGTTGTCCTTGATGATGAGGTGCTAGATGTGGACTTGTAGATGGGCTGCCCAGATAGAGTACAGGGGAGGGTGAATGGGTTGGAAGGAGTCCAGAAACTGAGGCTAGGCAATTGGAAGGGTTATCAGTGTGGATAAGATGAGGATTCCAAGTAATTTGGGCAGGTATACCCACTAGGCAGATAAAAACTAAGTTTTCCTCATGTATCAATTCTCCATGGATAAATGTAGGCATTATCTCTGCTTTATACATCTGTGTGTGTTTATTGGCACTGCAGGTGCTGTGCCAATTTAAGGGAGAAAAACAAACACCTGAGTGACTTCTTTCAACCCCCAAATGTGCCTTCATTTATTTGACTTAAAATCTGAAGATTGCATTGAGCACTGAATAGAGAAGAAACAGTGTAAACAGACAGTGTAAAACCAGAAGTAGTATTTAAGGGTGTTTTTAAAATGGTATATACGGGCTGAGGATTTAGCTCAGGGGCACTGTGCCTGCCTCGCAAGTGCAAAATCTGAGTTTGATCCCTGATACTGAAAAAAAAAAATAAAGAAAATTAAAATGGTATATACTATTTCACATTTTAGGTTTACTTCCACCTAAGGCTGCCACAAAGGCTTCTTTCCATCTCTGTATTATAATAGCTATTATAACTATTATTTATTCACTTTTAACATATTCTGCCCTTTATATGCATATTTTGTATAGCAAAATGAAGCTTGTTCTGAACATGTTTTTTATGTATTGTTTTCAACGTTACTGCCTTACAGAAGAGTAGGTATCTTCTTAAATATAGGTTTTATAAAATTATTCATAGATTGCTTTCTTCATAATACATTTTAAGATTGCTCTATACAATATTAGATTAATGTTTGCATTTGTATGTTAATCGGTATGTTAATTTAAGGTTAGCATCACAAAAGAAGCATTGAGTTATTATTATAGTCTTCTGTGGGTTACTTAAGAAGTTAATTCTGTCCTGGGAAAATTATATTTTGGATACCATGACAGCATTGAAACGAAGATCTATAAAAAGTGAGTCTTTTGTTGATGCTTTTCCCAGTATCTCAGTATGACAAACATGCGCGTGTGCACATGTTTAAGAGCCCATATTTTTGTAATAAGTACTTCAGGTCTGGTATTTTTCTATACTGAGAGTCTCTTACAGCTGTAAAAATATACCATTCCCTCTATATTCCTGTTCCCAGGCTTGTGCCTTGTTTTCTCTAGTTGGAGTTTCTCAACCAAAATAAAGCTGAGCGGTGCTCACTAGCATGCATATAATGCGGGGAGGGCGGATAATTCCAGGGTTTCCGGCTTTCTAAGCCAATGTCCGTAATTATAAGGCTACTCATCCCAAGCCTAGTCTAGTTCTGTTTAACTTACATGTGTGTGTGTTGTGTGTGTTGGGGTGGAGGACAAACATCAATTTCAAAGTTCACAAGAAAAAACTAAATTTAGGTCAATTTGAATTTGTTACAGATTAGGTTCTGCCAAAACGTTTTTTCTTTATTTTTTAAATTTAGTTAATCAATTAATTAATTAACTTTGTTAGTGTATTGGGGATGGAAGCCTGAGCCTTCACACTGAGCTCTTTTTCTGGGTTTTTTTTTTTTTTTGGTACCAGGGATCAAACTCAGGACCTTGTGCTTGTGAGGCAGGTGGTGGAACCACTGAGCTAAATCCCCGGCCCTCTTATTCTGTTTTTTACTTTTTACTTTAGAACATGATCTTGCTAAGTGATTATGTTGGTCAGGTTGGACTGAAACTTGGGATCATCCTGCCTTAGCTTCCCAGAGTGCTGGGATCACAGACGTGTGTCCTAGTTTTTTTTCCTTTCTTCGGTACTGGGGATTGAACTCAGGTCTTTGCACTTGCAAGGCAGGTGCAGCACCACTGAGCTAAATCCCCGGCCCTGTGTGTCGTAAAGGAGGGGTGTCTTTCTGTTGGGTTAGTTCTCATGAGCCAGTTTAGCAGCTGTGACCTTCTTTGAGTTACTATAGGATGTTGTCATTGCTTCAGGATGTGGATGGTCCTGGGAGTCACTGGAGGAGGATCAGGGCAGAGTACAGGTGACTTGGGCCACCCTTTTATGTCCTGCCCTCTCACTAATTTATCACAGACTTGTCAGATGGTCACAGGTTTTCTTTGTGATAAAAGACTGGTTTTATTCATTGATTTTTTTTTTTTTAAGTTAGTGAATGGCATTGTCAGGATTGTGAAAAGAGAATCCACAGAATGGGAGTTGCAGATATTTGCACATCATAATCTGATGGAGAATTTCATAAAATATATAAAGAGGTCTTACGCTCAATAATAAAAGAACAGTTGCCCAATTAAAGATAAATGCAATAGATCTGAATCAATATTTCCTCAAAGAGATATAAATGGCCAATGAACACAATGAGTAAAGATGTTCAATATCATTACTCGTCAGAGGAATACAAAGCAAAACAATGAGTTTGTGCTCATTAGGATGGCTATCATAATAAAAAAAAAGTACAGATAATCACAAGCATTGATGAGGATGTGGAGAAATCAGAACCCTCATACACTGCTGCTGGGAATGTGAGTAGTGAGACTGCATTGGAAAACAGTCTGGCAGTTCTTTTAAAGATTAAACATAAAGGGGCCGGGGACTTAGCTCAGTGGTTTTGCTGCTTGCTGTGCAATCACAAGGACTCAAGTTGAATCCCTGATACCAAAAAAAAAAAAAAAAAAAAAAAAAAGATTAAACATAAAGCTACCATATGACCTGATAATTCTATCACCAGATGTGGCCAAGAGAAATGAAGTCATTTGTCCATACGAAAACTTGCACCCATATGTTTGTGGTAACATTATTCATAAAAGTGATAGTAAAATGTAGAAATAACTGTGGGTACTGATGAGTAAACAGAATATGGTATATCCATACAATGGAATATTACCTTGCAATAAAAATGAAGTTCTGGGACATGGTACAATCTAGATGCATCTTGAAAATGCTATTCTAGGCGAAAGGAGCTATTCACAAAAAGCTACATAGTACATCATTTTAGTTATATGACATTCTCAGAATTGGCAAATCTATAGAAGACAGAAGGTAGGTTAATGGTTGCCTGGGATTGGAAGGATTGTTGGAAAATGTGGAGTGAATGCTGGTAGGTGTGAGATTACTTTTTGTGGTGACAAAAATATTCTAAAACCGATTTCAGTAACTTTTGCGCAACTCTGAATATACTAAGAACCATTAAATGAATATATATTTAAATGGGTGAATTATATGATAGATCAACTATGTGTGCATAACGCTGCTAAGAGTAGTTATTGTGTACCAATCATTTGTTAGTCATTCTCATAGGCACAATCTTACTACATTTCTCTCCTTGCATGAAGCTTATATTAGAGAGGGAGGGGACATGCTGTAAGCTGGTGATAAAATGAATATAAGAATTTCAAATTACAAGTTGCTATTGGAAAGCAGAACATATTAGTAGACTAAAAGGTGAGCATGAGTGAGATCTCCTTTAGGTAGGCTGATCAGGGAGGCACATCAGGGAGGGAGCTTGAGGAGGCAGCTGAGCTAGCAGAGAGCCAGCCACAGTTTGGTCCGCGGTGGGATGTGTCTGTGCAGAGGGGTCTGCACATGCAAGAGCCCAGGGAAGAGGACAGCTGGTGTTAACAGTGTGCAATTAACAAACAAGAAGGGGTGGGGCTTGAGACTAGAGAGGATGGGCTTAAAGTTTAATTTGGGTGATCGCACTGCTCTGTTCTGAAGCCACCAGTAGCTCCCATTGGCCTAGTGCATTAAAACAAATTCTTTCCCTGGCCTTTTAAAGGCTTGTACCTGCTTGTCCTGAAATGCTTTCCCCATCATCTCTCCTATTCTGTCACTTAATAAAGTCAAACTGAACTTCTCTTTGTTCCCCAGATACGATGTCCAATGCCTTTTCTCTTCTGTGCCAGTCTGTCCATTTGGAAAGTCACTGGGTATGTCGCCCTTCTGGAAATTGTCTCCTCAAGTCTCCCCTTTTTACCCATACCTTACTCTAGAAGTATAGCTAAAATAGAGGTATAGGTAAAATTGTTCTTTCTTTTCAGCTCATTGACTCGCATAGTAGTTTTCCCAAAATTCTCTTAGGGATTTTAGTGTAATTAAGTTTTTCTTCCTTTGTCTTTCTCTTTGTGGGTCTTATTACTCTGAAGCACATTGCATGACCTATAACACAAATCATTAGATAATCGTTGACACCTAAAGTATTTCACAGACATGTACATATGAAATAAATCTGAATGCTGGAGAAAAATTACAAAAACATCTACAAACTAGTGAGTAAGGAAGGGTACTTACTGCACTGTATGTTCTATAAGAGATAGAGCAAAAAGCAATGATCTAGGATTGATGAGTCATGGGTGTGTGGACTCCAAAGCTCAGGCTTCCTGGAAAATAGCCTACCACTTATCTTTTAGTGCTTCAGACTTTGGCATCTCCACAAGGGTCATTCTTTCTGATGTTGTCTTCCATAAGCATGAGCATTCCTTGTGTGAGAATCAGAGTACTCAGCATGATACCATCCATTCTGAGAGCCAAGTCCTAGCTTGTCCTAAGCATGGGATTTCTTTTCCATGAATCCTACAGAACCACCACATGGATCCTGCTGACTATGATCATCTCCCTAAAGATGCCAATAGAAGATGCCTATTGGAACAGTGAGAAAAATGGCATAGAGTTCTCCCAGTGAAAAAACTGGACAGTAGTAAGAAGCAGTTTCAGATCACAGATCTACTGTTCTGTGTTAGAACAGTAGGAGTAACAAAAATAAGCAGGTTCAGTGCACTTGGAGGGCCCTAAAGCTCTGTATAAAATAAGCAGTAGATTCTTGGGATGATGAGAGGTTCATGGCAGGGCCAACCTGGATTGGCCATTTCGTTGGGCCAAAATTTTGAAGTTCAGTCTGTGTGAGAGGAGGGAGTGTAGACTCCAGAACAAACAGACATAAATTAAACTGTGCATCTTCGTCCTTAAGGAGTGGCTTCAGAAATATCCTTGGAGATAGGAAACAAACTAAGGAGAAATAGAGCAAATATTCACTGGGAGTTAACTCTGTTTAATTACAGAAGGAATATTCTCTTGTTTGGGTGACATGGCCAGAAGCCAAACTCAGTTGAGATGGGTCTCCCCATCTGACCTATTGGGTTTTATCAGATGCCAGCCTCAAATGACCAGCCCTTCAGGCTCGGGCAGATAGAGGGAAAAAAAGTTACGTTTTCTGGGCCAGTTGAGAGAGATGGGAAAGATGAGTTTTTTCATAGGATGTGTGCTTTAAGAGTAGAGCTCTTGCCTCCTCTCAGTTGTGATGGGTGCCTATATCAGAGACTGTTGTCACTTTTTATTTGCACTTTTGCTCAGTCCTCAGCTGCCCCCTCTGTTTGCTCCTTTCCACTGGTTAAAAAGACTTCTTCTTCTTCCTTTCGTTCCTCTTCTTCCTCTGCTCCTCCTCTGCCTCCTTCTTTGTTGTTGTAAACATCATTCCGCCTAACCACTTTGCTATTCTTTGGATGTGGACTGCCATGTCTTGCTTTTCTGCCTGCACTAAGGCCATTCTCATGTCTGGACATCCTCATGTCCAGGTTGCTGTCATTCTACAGGGTCCTTTGCAGATGTTGCTTCCTCAAATAAAATTGCCCATGGCTAAAACCTCCAGTGTTTAAATTGCCCTTGGCCTTTATGCTTGTTTTTATTGGCACTTGACATTTTCATCTTGTAGGTAATCTTCCTTCCTTTCTCTCTGTTTCTCTTTGTTTCTCTGTCTTTCTCTCTTTCTCTCTTTCTATCCATCTGTCATCCATCCATCCATCCATCCATCCATCATCTCATCTTTCCCATTAGTAATTTCCTTAAAGACATTATTTCTGTCTGGTTCATCTTCATGTCCCACAGGGCTCCTAAGAGAGTGCTCTGCAGTTCACATGCCCTCAGCAATGCATTCTGAAACAGGTCAATGGCAGTAACAGGGACACGAGTGCAGAGCGCCCACAGCAGTCATTAGTACTGCCCACCAGATATTTGTTTCTCCTCCCGGCAATGGGGTGAGATTGAATTTTCATATTTTTTGAAGTGAAGTGTGGGTATTGACTTCAATTGGTCAGTGAACTGTGTGCAGAAGTGACACATCTCTTCATTAAGTCAGCGAGTGACGTGTAGTGATCCATGTCTGCCTGAATGATTGACAGAGCTCTGGATGGTGGATGCTTCATTAGTCTTGATCCTTGAGGGGGTCTCATGAGCAGCACTCACTCCCACCCAGTGCAGAGTATGCAGATAGCATGTGCTACAAATAAGCCTTTGTAGTTCAAATTGCTCAGTTTCATAGGGTATTTTGTTATCATTGACTTTTCCCATACTGACTAATACAAAAGTCCAATGTCAATTGTTTTCTCCTTATCCTTGCAGACAGAATAGACTAAGATGTGTGATGGAAGGAGAAGAAAAAACCATATGTTACTCTTGATCTCATAGGGAGACTTCACTGATCTTCAGTTTATGTTTAGTTTATTATGCAATTGATAATTATGTGTGTAAAAAATCAGAAGCCAGATATTGGGTCTTTGCAAATGTATGTACAGGTAACTCTGTTATTCAGAGGGGATTTGTACTTTCTGAAAGAAACCCTGAAGATCCTAAAGCTTAGCTGTCCACAGAGTCACTTTTCTGGACTCTTCTCATTCACTGGCCGTACTTCTTCTTTGATGAGACTTATTCTGTGAGTTCAGAAACACTGTACCTGTTAATGACTAGTGAACCTCTTCAGAAAATTCAGAGTTTTTTCCACTTTTCCAGGAAGACACAAACTTAGTACAAACTTAGTGCTGCAGGTTGTCTTGTATTTTTCTTCATCAAATGAAAATAAGCCCATCTGGCACTTTAAAAGATGGTTTCCATAGTCCTAGCTACTTGAGAGGCTGAGGCAGGAGGATCACTTGAGTCTGGAGGATCACTTGAGTCTGGGAATTTGAGATCAAACTGGGCAACATAGTGAGACCTCATGTAAAAAAAAAAAATGTTATTTAATAGAGAATTCTTTCTGCTTGCCAGCAGAACTTGGGTGTAGTCTTCGTGAGGGCCACATTGTGCTTTCAGCATTATGACACCCGGTGCTGCTGCAGCAGCGTCTTCAACTCGTCGCCCCTTTCTGACGGACATTGTGCTTTAGTTGTAACCAGCTGCACAACATGGGGGTGTCTCGCACTCACTGATTCATGCGATATGGACACAGTGGGGAACAGCTGAAACATAAAATGTGATTGCCTGCATTTCCAACTGCTGAAATGAATCCAAAGCAGCAGATTTTTCTTCCTTGGCAAGACAGAATTGAAGCAACATGTGATGATTTGGTTTGTCAATTTGTGATCTGCCAAAAACTGGAATAACTTAAAATGGGGTAGGTAAGTGCTTCATAATGTGAAAAATACAAAGGTCACATGGTTGTGTAGCCTTAGGTGAGTTAAGTACCCTAATACTAGAACTGTTTGGGAAATCTTTGATACAGTTCATGAGTGCATAGTTTTGGGGTTTTTTTGCTAAAATATTCTTTGATCTAAGTAGTCAGAATTTTATTTTGTTCAATCTAACTCTGAAAAGGCAAATGTTATGGTGAACTCAGAAAAGCTTTCTGCCGCTTTCTAGTGTCTCAACTCTGGAGGCTTCTGTGGCATTTACTTTTCACTTGCAAGTTTTCTTTGCTATCACTGTGTCCTTCTGTACGCATGGAACATATTTTAGAATACCCACACTGTGCTGAGCACTGTCATGCACGGGGCACAATACTCCCTGCATTCTAGGGATTTATATACTCATAGGAGGAGTCCATTAACATAAATTGCCAAGAACTCATTGGATTAATGCCACTATCATTATGGGTTGTGAGGCTATAAGTTAACTGGTAGGTTCTTTATCAGCTGGTGGGGCAAACTAGGGCCTATTTAGCCTAGAATGGCTTCACTCATATCCTTGTTGGCCGGTGCTGGCTGGTGGGTTGGATTATGGGGTGAAGTACTTGACCACATATCTCATCAGTCAGCAGACTAGCTCTTCTCCCATTGATAAGGTGTCTTAATAGTCAGAAAGAAGAACCATCAATGTGCAGATGCTATTCAAGTTTCTGCTTGTGTCCTGTATGCTGACATCCCATAGGTCAAAACAAATCACAGAACCATGTCGAGCTTCAAGAAGTGGAGATATGTATTTCATCTCTACATAGAGGGAGCTGCAAATAGTTTGTGGCCTTATTTTACAATCTAGGATAGGGAAACTGCAAATAATGAAATCTATGGGAAACAAAAAGTATGTCAGATAATGGCTTGTACTATGGATAGGAAATAAGGAAGAGAGAAAAAGAAAACAACACAAAAAAGCAGGGAAGAGGGAATGTGTGAACAACATTATTTCCATTGTTACTGGGACTAAGGAAGCCTTGATGTAGAAGACAGTGCAAGCAAAGCTCTAAGGAAGGTCAGGGAAAGGAATGAGGTTAACAGATTCCTGGAGGAAGCACGTTCTTGTAAAAAGGTAAAAAGGCCCTGGAGAGTCCTCTTTTTGGAGGAATAGCAAGAAGAACAGTTATGCCCAGTGGGCTTGGTTATGGTTGAGAGTGATCCAGAGAAATCATGCCGGCAGGTTGGAGAGGTGGATAGATCCCAGCTGCAGGTCGATACTCTTTTCAGTTTCATGTCCGTTTAGGTCATGTGGGGATCTTGTTAAAATGTAGACTCTGGGGCCAGAGATTTCGCTCAGTGGTTTCGCTGCCTGCTACGCAAGCGCAAAGACCCGAGTTCGATCCCCGGTACCTAAAAACAAACAAAAAAATGTGGCTTCTGATCCAGTAGATGTGAGATGAGGCAGGGAGTCAGTATTTCACACGGGTTCTTAGGAGTCTGCACTGCAGCTACTGTGGCTGGTCCTCGGACCGCACTTTGAGGAGCAAGCTGCCAGGTCTTTGCAGGCCAGGCACCGGAAGGTCTTTGTATTTTATCTGAATGAGGAGAGAGACACCACACATCATGGAGCAGAGATGTGACTTGGTGTCTACTACAAAAGGGGAGATTCTTATTTAGAAAGTTTAAATACATCCACATAGAGTAAGAGGATGAAAGTATTCTGCAGTCTAGTGTGAAGAATGTCATCTGAATTTAGCTTACCAAGTTTTGATTGTCTAAACAACCTTTGCACCACAGACAACCAATTTCCTTTAGTCTTTCTGTACACAACAGGAGGACCTAGCTCTGCTTTCCCCCTCACCCCAGTCCCATACCAGCTCTGTTGTAGAATGGACTGGCTCTGCCTCAAATCCTGATCACTGGCATTCTCACTTAAGAGTTTCTTTCCTTGGTGCCCAGCTCTACTGCCTCAGAGGGCTTTCACTCCTGGCTACACATTTCAAACATCTGGAGCCTTTAGACACCTGCAGAGAAGTTGATTAATTGGGCTGGATGAGTCCTTACACACAGTAGTCCACTCTTATCAGTGTTTTTGGCTTCTCAACCTCCATCTGAAAATATTAAATAGAAAATTCCAGAAAGAATTGCTACATTTAAACTTTTATTAGAGTCTGTCCTTTTAATTGTCCCATTTTATTATCTTTAATATTTGTTAATCTCTCTGTGCTGATTTATAAATTAAATGTTATCATAAATATGTACTTATAGGAATAACATAGCATATATAGAATTTGTGCTCTGCATGATTTCAGGCATCCAGTGCAGGTGGTATTGGAAGCACTTCCTCGTGTGTGTGTCCGTGGGGTGCTGCATGCAGCCAGGTTAAGAACTTTGCACCCCTATTATGCAGCTCATATGCTGGCTGTTACCCCAGAGCTGAGACTTCTCTTCCCCTGAGGAATCTCCTCTCCTTTCATCCACTGTGGTCTCTTTCATTACTGTGAAAACACATGAATCATTAGCCCATTTTCAACCCTATTGAATTTTGATGCCTAGGTTGCCATATTTTCCTTAATTTCAATGCATTTGCATTGATGTAGGGGATGATCTTCACCTAGCTACAAATATATGGATATCTGAGTGTTTGTGATATTTAGTGTCACGTATTTGTACTTTTTTGTGTAATTGACACTGAAAGGCCCTGCCCACATCATCAATCTCTAAGTGAACTTCAGCATCTTACCTAGGGGATAGGCTACTAGGAAAATGGGCTGGAAGATCATTTGACTCCAGCTTAAATATTTATTGTGTCTCCCAATGAGTTTATAGATACCATTTTGTTCCCTGGCTACACTGAAATACAATATCCATTTGAAAACTTTCATCTCGTGTCTCATTACTACCATATCTCACTGATTACGATGCCCCATAAAATAACATGCATTGTACATTCCAAAACTATAGCATAGTTGTATCTTTGTGTTGCATGTAACATTTAAGCATATAAGCTACATATTTTGCCATTTAAAAAGTTTTGTGACATCCGGTAATTTCAAAATACAGAAATGGCCTGCCACCTGCCTCAGCCTCTGAGAGGTCCTCTCCCGACCTTTGCCTTTCCTGGGAGAGGGCTTTCCTTCCCTTTTAATTTAGCCTATTTTACATAGGCCTTGAGTGCCCTGTTTGTTCAATGACTTTTTGTTTTCTAATCAGAGTGAGAAATAAATACGAAAGACAGGGCAAAATACTATCTGCAAATTGTCACAAATTCGCTGTATCATCATGTACCAGGGATGACTTGTCTATGCATCATTAACCTGTAACAGATTTAAACTAATTATTAACTCAAGTAGATGGATTGACTTTGGTGTTATCGTAAAGCACTCTGAGATGTATGAGTATGACAAAGTCCTATAAAATTTATTGCTTTAATCTTAGTGGATCCAGGTTCTGTTAACACATGGCCTTTCACCACACACCATCACACTGGATTTAGTTATTACCATTGGGAAGTGTGTGTGTGTGCATGTGTGTGTGTGAATTAACTATAAATTATTTGTCTTCTAATAGTCCATGGTTTGGGAAGAGCTCTAGTATTAGTCTAAAATATAGATGCCCCTTACCCAGGGGACAGGGTACTGGACACCTAGGCTAGAAGATCATTTGTCTCTAGGTATTTAGACCCAAGAATTTAGAGTTCAGAGTTGGGAGTTGGGAGTAATAACGTTTAGAGTTGAGAGTAATAATGTCATCTAGCCCTTTTGTTATAAAAATGAAGACGGTGAAGCCAAAAAGAGATATGAATAGAGCACTGACCTGGTACTTATCAGATCTGGGTTCCAATATATTAGCATCCAGTATAAGTGCTGATTATGAAAACAACTCCTGAGAGTTGCCTTTTTTATCTTTGTTTGTTTCTTTGTTTTGAGGTGGTTGGTACTGTGAATTGAGCCAGGGCCTCACACATGCTGAGCAGAGGTTCTACCACTAAACTGCATCTCCAGTTTGAGTTGCCTTATTAATAATGTAGGGAGGCTTTTCTGGTCAGCTTCTTTGAAGAATGCATACATGTTTCTTTAATAATACTTGCTAATTGTTTTTTACACATTGGAGCTTGTATTTCTTTAGAAGATAAGTTACGTGTGGGAAATTGGTCAATGGAGTTTGCATGAAGTGTCATAGGAAAATAAAGTGAATGTTTAAATTTTTAAAAATCATTACAGTAAAAGACATCATCATTAATCTTCCTCAAAATACTCCTCCTTGCTGACAACATATTTACCCCTTCATTCTTGCCACTTTCTGAAGCAGTTCTGGAAGTACTCTTTCATAAGTGTCTTTTGTTGTACTGCCATGGCTGCCTTGATGTCCTGAATCTGTTCCAAACATTTAGCTTTCATAATTATTTTGACTTCGAGGAAATACCAGAAGTCTCACAGTGTGCCATATCCAGTAAATAAGGTGGCTGAGAAAACATTGTAATGTTTTTACAAGCCTGCCTTTCTGCTGGATGGCACTCAGAAGCAGCATTTACCGTATTTTTTATCACACTTTGTAAAGACACAAAAGAGGGCTTTCAGAACTGCTTCAAAAAGGGGCAAGAATTAGAGGATGAGGGTGTATCAAATGAAGGGGACCTTTTTGAGGGAGACTAATGGCAATATATGTTTTACTGTAACATTTTAAAAAATTTAAACATTTGCTGTATATTTCAGTATGTAGCACATGGCTTAATATGTTAAGTCCCCAGTTTAAGAACTTTTGAGTTGTGAACTTTCACAGATACTTCACATTACGAACATTCATAGATGTGAACAAATTGCAGAAGTAGTTGGTGATCTTTAAGCTCCCACCACATCAGGTATGAGCGAAATTCCATCTCGCCCTCCATCTCCTCTTGCTGCTGATCTTCAGCCCCACCACTCCCATCTACCCACCTTCCTCCAGGTAGTAACTCTCCTCTTGTCCACTGTTCACTCCATGAAGTCCCTTATATGCCTGTTGCTGTTCTGCACGGTATCACCATTTTAAAGTAAGTGTAAAAGTAAAACTAGTTTATTCACAATATTTTTTGTGTTGATTTTTATATGCTTTCCATTATGTACCTGTGTCAAAGATTTATAAGACTCACTTTGTTGAACTTACCAATGAATCCGACTTACATGTTCTCATAGAGCCAAACTCATTCCTAAACTGGGGTCTTACTGTAGCTTGATTTTGAAGGTAGTGTTTTTTCCAAGGTCTGCAAAATCTCACTCATATCCTTTCATTAAGCTGCCTTGATAGGAAGGGATACACATTTTTTCCTGCCTTTGGGACAGAAAAATTCTTGAGCAATAGTTTAGAGTTAGTTCTACCATGGTAACTAGTAATAAGAAATGATTGACCAAGTGGAAAAGCATGATCACCTTGGTCAACCGCTTGGAACCAGGTACCTCTTTCCTGAGGGAAGTCAGAGGACTCATTTTGGGGGAGGTGAACAGAGTGATTGGTGTTGGAAGTAGGAATATGAGCGAGTTACAATGGAATGGGGACCCCTTTACCTCTGACTCTACTCCTCAGGACCAGCAAGCTAAACTGAGATGTGTTTGACTGATCCTGACTGCCTTCTGTGGTTCATGAAATTGTGCAGTTGAGTAGTAAGTTGCTCTACCCATCATGGTGAGCAGTGAAAGTTCTGTTTTTAAGCCTATGGAAATTATGCAGTAACTGAAATAACAGAAGAGAGGCATATCAGCATGTCTAATATAGTCACTGTATTCAAGTTAACATGATACATTTGAAATGGGAGTTAGTGCTTGTGGTTGCCTAAACCATTCCCCACCCTAGGTCTTTATGACTTTAGTTTATTGATGCTTTAAACCTGTTTCATAACTTAGCTGCAGAATGTTGGCATGTTAGAACTGAGGGAGGAAAACTCAACAAGCTCTCTTCTTCCACTAAATTGCTTGCATCTACTTGAACAGCATATAGCAATCAGGCAATATCTGGTGTTTAGAATTTAAAATAGCTCATGGACTAATTTTCAGTCCTGTGGAAGCCTCAGATAGAAGCTTAATATCTATTAAATGTATTTACTTGTCTTCTTTTATCCAGATATGAGGTATTTTCCAGATAAGTATATGTCTTTAGTGACTGCAAACATCTGAAAGCATTGCAATAATACTTTTGGCGAAACACTATATTGGGTTTATCTTTTATGTCAACAGCAAGTACTTAGGAATGATAGAAGAGAGATTCTACTGCACCACACACATTTTCTTGAACATCACTTCTAACTTTTATTTGGTAGGCATAATGGTAAGCATCACTTCTAACAAACATTTATTTGGTAGGCATAATGGTTATTTAAACCCTCTTTTTTGAATTTATTTGATATCTATTCAAGATCAATGCTGAGATGGTCAGTGGACTTTTAATGTTAAGAAATAAATAAACAGATAAATAAGAACTTAGTGCTTTAGCCAGGCTTAGGAATTGTTGAGATAAAGATATTGATCCTAAAGTTAATCAGGTTGGAGCTGATACCTCAATAAAAATTTAAAAATATGACACTTAAGTGCAAAGTATGATGTTCTTTCTGTTTAGTTCAGCACTAAGTTTAGTGTTGGAAAATCTTGTTTCTACCATTTGCTACTAACACTAATCAGTGAATTTAGTCGGGCCTCATTTTATTTTTTGGCAAAAAGAGATTTTATTATTTGGCAAAAGATCATTTACTTCACAATCCTCATTCACTCTGTTAGTCTATAAATTTGTCATGGGCCACCACTGTATACCAGGCACTGTGATAGGTGCTGGCAATGTACCAGGGTGTTAAAAGTCAGTAAGAAGTGGTTCTGCCACCTGCCTCACAAGCACAAGGTCCCGAATTCTGTCCCTGGTACCAAAAACAAAAACAAAAGTCAGTAAGGAAATAAACAGTTCAACCAAAAATGTTACTGGGGAAGGCCCCTTAGGAAGTCAAAAAAGACTTTGCTTTTGAGGAAATAATATTTAGGCAAGGTCTGGATAATGAGGAAGGAATTAGGAATTTGGAAAGCCACACCGATGGGACAGGAATACAAAGTCTCAGAGGTCTGGAAGGAGTGCAGCGAGTTAGTGGGACATGTTAGTGAGTGAAGGTGTTAGAAGATATTAAATAGAAGCCAGATCTGGAGGCCCTTTGTGAGTATATCCTTCATCTTCTTAGAATTAGGAATTTATAGTTCAGGGATAACATGGGCAGATAGTGCCAATAAAGTGGGATTCCAAGAGAAGACACTGATGCAAAACAACAAAACAAACCAAAACTTGTGTTTGGGAACTTTTATTGAACCTGAAGAAAATAATATTTTTCTACTAAGATACTGGTTGGGATTTCAAAACATCTCACTTGATAAAAAGGAAAGCATGTTCTGGTCTTTATTGTGTGAAAGACCTATTGATGATCTAGATACCATTTTTGGTTCTTATTATGATTGGTATCTAGATGCCTTCCCAAAGCTTCACACACTCCAAAGCTTCATGCGCTTTTGAAAGGTGACAGAGTCAAGGGACAGTATAGCTAGAAATGTAAGGAGGCAGGACCATGACAGTGTGGCCTGGAACAGTAGATCCCCCTTCCTGTTCCCCCACTTCACTCTTTATTCTGCCTGGATGCCGTGACACCAGCAGCTTTCCTCTGCCCAGCCCATTCCATTCTCCATGCAAAGACAAACTTCTGGAATATGAGCCAAAATAAACCTCTTCTTCAAGTTGCAGGTGTTGCGTATTGTGTCCCAGCATGGAGGAAAGTGACTAAGACAGTTCGTTTTATCTGGGAAGTAGAAGCTCCGAAGATATAGTTAACATAGAGCAGAATGTGGCTCATGGGAAGACACATTTTTAACTTGTAATGGTTATGGTTATTGGTATGCATATCACCTGTAAATTTTTAATTTTGAAACTTTACTCATGTGCTTATGGAATGAGCTGAGATTTCATCAAGATAGTTTGTCTAAAATAGTTACACTTCTTTTTGTACTGTGAACATTATTAATGTTTTTATGATCTCCACTTGAACTTGGATAAAACTCTCTTGAAATCCAATTCTATTTTGAATATAGACAGGACTCATAGTATTATAAGAAGGTAAAACCTAGAAATTAATATAGATTGAATGGGCCATTGTACTACAACTCGACTGCATGAGTCAGGTTGGACTCCGATGTGCTTGTGTTCTTTTCTGAGTGCTGTTCTGTCAGTTACCCATGGTAGCTACTTTCTCACCTCTTGAACTGAGTTGGCTGAGCAGGGGAATGACTAGATACTGATTCAGGTTGGGACGGACCTCAGGAATGTGAATTTCTGCCAGTCTCATTGGTGATGCCAGTGCTGTTGGTATGGTGCTTCTGGTCTCAGGGCCATACTTTGAAAACAATTGATTCATAGGCTTTTACTTATTCTCAAGACAATTATGTTAGGCATGTGGCTGACAGTCCTTATGAGATATTAAGTCATCTATGACTTCTCATCTTTGTTTCAAAATTACCAGTCATACCATCTCTTAGTTATTTTTCTCTTTGCTGAGACAGAAATACCTGACACCCAAAGTTAAAGGAGGAAAGGTTTATTTCGGCTCACAGTTTGTAGAGGTTTCAGTTAATAGTCAGCTGGCTTCAAGGCAGGGTGGCATGGCAGACAGGCATCACAGAGAGGAAGCAGTTCACGGCAGGCAGAAGGTAGCAGACAAGCAAGGGATGACCACAGCTCTTTCTATCCCTTAAATGTTATTCAGGCTACTTAGGGCAGGTCTCACTCACACCATTAATCCTGGTGCCCTTGAGCCTAGGATTGCCCCATGAATCAATTCTAGCGTCACACACTCTTAATCCAGACATCCCTGAAAAAGCCCCATCTCTGACCACATGAGGCTTTGGGAGGACACCTAAACACAAACTGTAACACCATCGAAATGAATGGATCATATAGCATAGTCAGTTGTATTTTGTTGTGACAAAGGTGGTCTTGTTAGTGGAATCAGATCTTTAGAGAAAGGCTGACATACTCCATTCATTTCATAAAGGAAAGCTTTATGTACTGTGAATTGTCAGGACTCCTCTTTGTGCTGTGTGCTTCTGAGTGTGGAAGCAGCCATTACAGCTTTAGGGAAGCCCCTCAATTCAATAAAGCCAATTTAATAATATATTGAAATCTAAACAGACATCCTCTTTACTTTTCACTTCTTCATTTGCGTGACCTTTTTAATTAGCTCCCCCAAGGAATGGAATTTTCCCTATGAACTTTTTCTATTTTAAATCATATTTATTGAAATATCATTTGCATATAGTACAGTTCACTGTATAATTTGATATTTTGACAAGGCATACAGTGTTGTATCCACCACCAAAATGAAGACAGAGAAAAATTCCATTCCCTCAAAACAATTCCCTAGTACTGCTTTGTGATCGGCCTGTTTTCTAGTTTGTCTTGACTTGTGTAGAATGTTCTTGTTTAATAAATACATGTACTTTATTTTGGTCTTTTTACCCATACTTTCTGCCTCATAATCCTTTCTTATCATCCAGTGCAGAATATAGGCTGGAATTTCTCTTCCCCAAGGTGGATCATGGAAAGTCTCATCTTCTCCTGCCTTTCTATCTGGGATCTGACAGAAAAGAAATTCTCTGACCTTTCTTGGCTGATGGTATCTCATAAGACTCTTATTTCCAAAGAGATCTTGCCCTGTACCTGGGAGAAAGGAATGCTGCAGGAGAGGCCAAGAACCTGAACCACAGACCTTGCTGGGCTTCCCCACCCATCCATCGGTGTTAGATGAGACCTGTGGTCCAGTCGTATATCTGTACTGTCCTCTGGGCTTTGGTCATGCTGCATAACGGAGTCTTCATAAAACCTTATAAGAAGACAGGGTTCAGAGAGCTTGCGGTTAGCTGAGCATGCGGTAGTTCCTGGAGGATGGTGTACCTGGAGAGGGCCTAGACATTCTGTGGGATTCCCCCATATCTCATCCTATGCATCTTTTCATCTATACTCGCTTGAATATCCTTTATAACAGGAACAAAATCTTTGTAAATAGGGAGGACTGGAGGGGTTGAAGGGAGGGCTGGGCAAGGGTGAAAAGTAAGAACCAAGAGAGACTAGGTAAAGGTGCAAATTTCCAATGATGAATGTCATTATATTGTATACCTAAAATGTACCAATGATTAGAATGGATAATCGATAATGTAAAATAGGAAGAAAAGGTCCAAAGGGGTAGGGGTAGTGGGAGGGCCAGGAGAAAGGAAAGAAGGGAAAGGAAAAATGATGAGAAATGGAAAAAATGGAAATAAAGTCTTTGTAAATAGGGAAGAGTGGAGGGGGTGAAGGGAGGGCTAAGAATGGGGAAAAAATAAGAACCAAGATGCATCATGTAAAGGGACAATTCCCAATGAGAAATGTAATTGTGTTGTATACCTACAATGTACCAATAAAAGAATTTAATTAAAAAAATTCCTTTATAACAACTGAATAAATGTAAATAAGTGTTTCACTGAGTTCGCTGAACTCCTGTACCAAATTAATGGAACCTGAGTACAAGATTGTAGGAAGCTTGATTTATAGCTGGTTGGTCAGAAGCACAGATATCAACCTGGGGCTTGTGACTGACACCTGAATCTTGGGAACTTGTGAATCTGAGTCCTTCACCTGTAGGGTCTCACACTATCTCCACGCAGACAGTGTCAGGGTTTAATGGAATTAGGGAGACACCTGGATGTTGTCTCTTGCAGAATTGATTGCTGACTTGCCAGTGAGGAGAAATCCCCAAGCATTTTGAAGTCACAGAAGTCTTCTCTGTTGATTGCTGTGAGAGAACAGAGGAAACATGCTTTTTTGTTTTAATTCAGTTACCTAAAATATATAGTAGTATAGTATGCAGGCTTCTTTCCCTTGTTATAATGCATTTGAGATTTGGCCTTGATTAACCCATCAACAGTGTGTTCCTCTTTGTTGATGAGTAGTATTTGATTGTATGGATATGCCACTTAGTCTGTTTTTTCACTGGTTGGAAGGTATTGGGGTGTTCCCAGCTTTTGATGATTATGACTGTTTACTCTGTAACATTCATGAACACATTTTTCTTTGGTTTTTTTGAAACAGGATTTAACAATAGCCTATGCTGGCCTAGAATTCAAGATCTTCATTCCTTAGCCTCCCGAGTACTAGGATTACACTTGGCTTTCATGTACACGTTTTTGAGTAAATATGTTTTTATTCTTCTCTGGGAAAATGTTGAAGAGTAGGATTTCTGGGTCTTTTTTTATTTATTCTTGCTGTGCTAGGGATCACACCCAAGGCCTCCTGTGTGCTAGGCAGACACTGTACCACTAAGCTAAATCCCCATCCCTCTGGGTCTTATAATAAATATTTAATTTTATAAAAAATAGCCAGATAGTTTTCCAGGTATTCCCAAGAATAACAGTCTGTGTTTTACTTAGCCCACATCCTCTCCTTAGCATCGTGTGGTATTGCAGTTTTTTCTTTCATATTTATCTAGTCTATTAGGCATGTACCTGTGACACCATGGGTTAATACAGCAGGCCAATAGCTGTCCACGCTGGCTGAGCCCAGGCGCTATGAAAAATAGGACCCAACCTCACCTTGCCAAGCTGCAGAATTTCCCAGCTGGTTTCTGCCTGTACCCTGGCCCAGTGGGCACAACTGTGCACAAGCTAACTCTGCCCATGAAACAAGGACAAGTGAACAGGGAGCCTATGGCAGCCACTAGTAAAAGTAAGAGGGGAGGGGGCCGGGGATTTAGCTCAGCGGCACCATGCCTGCCTGGCAAGCACAAGGTCCTGAGTTTGATCCCGGTACTGGAAAAAAAAAGTAAGAGGGGAGCTTCTCCTCCCAGTGGGCTTTTCAGTCAGTGTGAGCAGTCCATCAGCTATGAGAATGCACATGTCCTTCAACACATGTAGTCTCCATCATGTGTTTTCAGTGCTCGCAGCTTCTATATTCTGAATCTTCTCTCTTAAAAAAAGAAATGGATTATGTAAAATGTTGTGGAGCTCAAAAGAGCCTCTCTTGGCCTCTGTATGATAAAATAATGGACATTTTGAATTTGCTTATTCTAAATTCATTTTTCCTAAGTTTGTTTTGGTGGTGTGATAAGGGAGCTTTTGAAATAATTAAAGAACAAAGACTCAAAGTACTTATCAAATTATGTAATTCTGAAATTCTATTGAGACTGAAGATGTAGCTCAGTGGTAGTGCACTTTTAGCATGTTTGAGGCCCTGGGTCTGATCCCTGGTACCACAAAACAACAATAACAACAATAATAATAACAATAATAGTAAAATAAAGTTGATTAGAAGTTTTTATCAACTTATTTTAATTAGTGGATAGAAATACCTGAGTGGGAAACCACAGGATTCAGGGTAAATTGTTCTGTTTCTGCAGCATGAGGTAGATTTATTAGAACTGTGGTTCTCCACCTTGGCTGCACCTTAGAACCACCTAGAAATCTTTTATAAAGAAAACACCAATGCCCTGGCCTTAACTCAGAAACTTAAGTTAGAATCTCTGGGGTAGGTGTTGGGGGGGGAAACCCTGCCATTAGTGTTCTTTGAAAGAGCTGAGCATGTCGGCACTTTCCTGTAATCTCAGCACTCTGGGCGGCTGAGACAGGAGGATAGAAAGTCTGAGCTCAGCCTGGGCAATCTAGTGACTTAGCAAGACTCTGTCTAAAAAATAAGAAAAAGGATATGGATGCAGTTCAGTGAGAAGACCCTGGGTTCAGTCCCCATAGAGGGGCTGGGGGGAAGGGAGACCCTTGTATAGTTCTAATGGAAAGCCAGGACTGAGAATTATTGCACTTAAAGAGGTCTTATTCCAGGGTCTAATTCTGGCACTGTATACATCTCTCAAAATATGTCCTATTTCTGTTGCTTTCCATAGACATGGAAATGCTTCTGGTTGCTCAGATGATCATTAATGAAAAGAGTACAGGCCCAAAAGTAGGCTGTTTGCGCTCTTTCTCAGTTTCTATTGTGTATGTGTGTGCATTTGTGTGATTTGTGTTTGCAAGGAGGTGGGATGCCTTAATTATCAAACAATAGCTTATTTTTGTTCCTCCGAAATTAATTACAGATAAACATTTTAAAAGAATACCTGACTGTAAATTGCAGTTATAAATATTTTTACCTAAGGAATATAGCACAAGGATTATTAACACAGTTGTTCATTTTAGACAAAACTGGATTGAAGGTCATTTTTAAGTAATTGTTACAAATATACTGTAAGTTGAATGATGAAGCTAAACTTTCTCTTTAGTGTACAAATATGAAAATTTATTTAAGCACTCTTGGGGGAAATGTTCGAATACAGGAGAGAAGACATAAATTTTAAACTTGCGGCTGACACCATAGGGTTGACAGAACTAAGTCAGAATGTTACCTCCACACTAGCAGAGATTTGGCTTTGTTCATTCAATTTGTAACGTCTTTGGATCAGTGTTTGGCACATAGTACACACTCAGTAAATAAATGTCTAGGCAGGCTATAAAAACATTGAGCAGGATATAGAAAAGAAAATTCAATATTCAGCAAAAGTATGCATTTTATCATCTACATTTAGGAGATTACAATACAAACTGGAGGAGAACCAAATAGGCAAAGGGTTTCTGAGGATTTTTTAGTTCATGCTGCTAAAAATATTCCAACTTTAAGCCATTTTATCAGAAGTGCATTGCTGAGGGAAGTCATGGTATCATGCACTATCCTGGTTCCAGCATAGGAAGGATGAGATGCGTGATGTTCTAGGGTCCAAGTTTGCTGGCAAGACGTTACAGATGTGGGCTTGTCCAGAGGAAGCAAACTGAAAAGGCTTATTCCATGAGGAAATGTGGGGAAACTTGGAGGTTCAGCCAGGAACAGAAAAGACCCAGTGGGGACGTGCTGGCTGGCTGGCAGGTAGAAGAGGGAGGATGCTGTTATGTGGTTGTGACAGGCTTAAACCAGAGTAGTGAGTGGATTCAGGTGAATTATTGGGAAGAACTTTCTATCCATAGAGCAGCATTCTGTGTTTGTAGGAAGAATGGATTCCTGCGTCCAGTAGAGGGAATCAGACAGAAATCCTGTTAAGATTGTTTCCAACTCTGAGAGAGTCAGTACTTTGTTTTGAGGAAAATGTCATGTTCTTGTTTTTTTTTTTTTTTTTTTAAATTTTGAGACAGGGACTCTGTAAGTCACTAAGTAGCTCAGGCTGGGTGGGAACTTGGAATCCTCTTTCCTCAGTCTCTAAGAGTGCTAGATTATAGTCATATGCCACCATGTCCAGCTGATACCCTTTGTGAATAGTGGAGCACACTGTAGGATTTCCCACTGGAACTTGGGAATATTTGATACTTAAGCTATTTGCAGTGTCTTAGGTTTCCTTGGTAAAATCAGTGCATGTTTCTCATTTGCTCAGGACTGGTAGCCAAGAGGTTTTCCAATGCCTGTTTTTAAAATGAACTACAAGGAATCAGGTTCTCCTCTACACTCCACTGATCAGGTAGTTTTCTGATAAAATAACAAGTCCTTCTATTGGCAATGATAAAGAGGTGGCCTGGGATGAGTTTGCCCATAGAAACACTCATAGCTACACAAAACTCTTTGAATAAATTTCACATGAAATCAAAGTACTGTGACTAGAAAATGCTTAGAGTTTGGGAGTTGGACTGACCTCTTTTCAAATCCTTCCTTGGACAGTTCCTCTCTTGTGGTTGCATATTAGTCAGCCTTCCCCCTGTTTGGACAAAATGCCTGACACCTACAACTTAAATGAGAGGTTTATTTGGCTTACAGTTTCAGAGGGTCCTAGCCATGTTCAGCTGGCTCCAAGGCAGAAGTGACATGGTAGAAAGGTCTGGTGGAGGAAAGCTGTTCAACCATGGCAGCCAGGAAGCGGAGAGAGAAGGAAGGAGTGGGGATAAGAATACACCCTTCCAGGTCACAACCACGTAACGCCCCTCCTGGAAAAGGGCCCCATATCCTAACAGCACCTTCAGCTATGTGCTCACCTGTGGATTAATCCACTGATGACTGCAGTGTCCCTCTCCACAATCCAGTCGTCTTTCAGAAGCCCCACCCCTGACATGTGAGACTTTTGGAGGGTATTTTAGATTTAAACCATAACAGCATGTTACTTAATCTTTCTTTGGTATAAGCTTAGTTTCCTTACCCATAAAATCAGAGTAATTTTCCTCCTTTGCAGGGTGTTGGGAAGATTACACATGATTAGAAAAGCATGACGGGAATGGTACATTTTATTAGACATAGTATTAATTAAATGGATTTCAATAAATAAGACATTTACTAGTTCTGTTTTTCTGAGAAAGTTGCTTTATTTTGGACTTCAGCTCATTCTGTGGATTAAACAAGATCATACTAACAGTGCTTAGCAGAATTCAGGGCCAGTATTAAACACTGCTGTTAAATTGTTGTAGCTATTTGGAAACTCATAACTGAATACACAGAGTTTTGAAAATTATGAAGAATAAAAGGATCAAATGAAAATAGTCTCTTTGGGTTCATTAGCTTTCTTTGCATGGGTGTCTGTAGTGGTGCTAGTCCTAGTACCTAGTTTTCTATGGCTGTTGTAACAAATGACTCCACATTTAGCAGCTTAAACCGGTGTAAACTTATTATCTTGCAGTTCTGGAGGCCAGATGTCCTAACTTGAAACTGAGGTTTCAGCAGGGGTGTATTCATTTTGGAGATTGCCGAGGAGACTTTGTTTCCTCACCTCTTCCAGTTTGGAGGGGACCTTCTGCACCCCTTGTTTGTGGTCTCTTCCCCATCTTCAGGGCCAGAATTTGCAAATCTTCTGTTCATTCCTGCATCCATATCATTTTCTCTGATCTTCACTTTATGATCACATCTTCTTCTCTAAAATCCTTTTTCCTTTATGAGGACCTTGTTATGGTATTAAGCCCCCAGATAGGCCAGTGTAGTCTCTTCATCTCCAGATTCTTGGTTTAATCACATCTGCAACATCCCCTTTGCTGTGTAAGACAACATAGTCACAGGTTCTGCAGAGTGGGGTGTAGATATTTTTGGAAACTGTTATGCAGCCTATCATATACTAGAGATTATGGATTTGAAATCATCGAGGCTATACATCTTTCCTTGAGCATCCTCATTTAAAAAAAATTGAAATGATTTGACTTAGATTCATGCACTCTAATGTCATTCCGTGAAGAGTTCAAATGCTGATTCAGAACCTAAAGGAATTTAGGAAGAAATCAAAAGAGTTTTCTGAATGATTGACTTGAAACTAAAATCTAAGAAAGATATTTTTGTATCATTGCATGGTATTCTGTGGCCAAGTGCCATAGCATCTCCTAATCTTTGTGCCAGTATATTGCACTTTTTAAAGTTAGAATACACCTTGAGTCTTGCGGCAACTTGAGGACACTTTTTGCCAACATAGAAACACTAATGTAACTCCTGGGGACACTGGTGGAGCTAGGAATGGAGGTTAGGGGTTTTTGTGTGTGTGTCCCCACCGACTACAGGAATGAGTTCTGTCTCTCTTGTTCTGGTTGGTGATAGTTGGCAACCTTTTCTTTTTTCATTGGGTGAAAGTAGGTGACACTATCCCTAGAAAACCTCCCTGCTATATAGCTCTTCTTTTGGTATCATAATCGAGATCTTAGGGCAGCTTTAGTTGTTTTTCTTTTTTTTTTTTTTTGTACTGGGGATCGAACTCGGGACCTTGCACTTGTGAGGCAGGCAGTGGAACCACTGAGATAAATCCCGGCCCAGGGCAGCTGTAGTTTTAAATTCATCATTAGAAGCATTTTGTTTTTAACACCTTTTAGAGTAAAGAGAATATACTCTGAAATTAAATAGTCCATCGTCAGCCTTAGCTTCATTCTGTAACTGTGGCCCTAGGCAAATTCTTAAACTTTGTGAGCCTCTACTTTCTCGTGTGTGAGGAGGGCACGGTGACACCTGCTGCATGCTGTCCCGAGGCTGTGGAAGGTCCTGCCTGCCACTTGGTTTGCGCACTATAAATGTTAGCAGTTAACTGAGTCTCTGTGTTTCTTTGTCTTCTGATTTAATATTTCAATTAATCCAATATCTTTGTTATAAATATCACTTTTGTGCAGTGAATTCAAGAAGGATGATTAAAAAGACCAAAAAAATATAAAGGCTGACTTTGGTGATTATGTAGTTGTTAGTGATAAATTCTTAGCTTAAGATATATTTACCTGTGATGTTTCATTTGTTCATTCACCATTTATTAAGTGACCTTGTTATATTGGATGTCGGGGTCTATATGTCAAGGGCTATAAAAGGTGAGCAAGAAACCTGGCCTGAGATTTAGAGGCATGATCACTGTTCCTTCAAGGCCACAGGCTCTTCATTCATTCATTTATTTGACACATTCATTGGGAGTGTCTGGTACCACCGGTAGGAGCTAAGGGTAATCTAAACAGTGAAGAAGACAAAAATCCCTGCCTTTGTGGAACACTCCAGTGGGGGAAGAAAAACAACAAATGAGACAAATAAAGAGAATGTGTAATGTGCTAGGTGGTGATCAATGTTGTAGAGAAAAATAAATCGGGGCACAGGCATGCTAAAGAGAATTCAATTTTCAATTGTGTGGTTAGGCTTTTGAGCAAAAGCCTGAAAGCAGGGAGGACAAGAATCATAGCAATTTCTGGAGGAGCATTACTGGTGGAAAAAGGCAGGTGCAGTACTCCAAATCTGCAACTGTTCTTGGTGACCTAGGAAAGAAATCATGACCCCCTTTTTTGAGAATTAGAGAGTCTGAGACAGAGCCCACAATCACAGTTCCTTACCATTCACTCATCTGGGGAAGTGCTAAGGAAACAACAAGTTTAAGACTTTAATGAAGGGAAAGCAGTATATCCAGGCACTGCCTCTGTTACTGTCTGTCTGAACTAGAAATCAATTTAACACTCGGAAGTTTGAGGCTTTTGAGTTTGGTCCTGGGGAAGAGGTTGTTCAGCAAGAACAATGGTCTTGTGACTTGGCTCTTTACCGCCTCCCCTGACTGCAAGGGAAGAGGGGAACTGGAGGACGAATTCCAGCTCCAGGTAACTGGATGTCTTCTTCCATTTCTTAACCTCCATGTCATTCTCTGGACTGCACAGAGATAGCCAGAAATCAGTAGAGGAGAATTTAAAACTTTCTGGAAATCAGCAGTAATTGAAATATAATTTCTGAACCCCAGTTGGAGCCATTTCTGTGTAAGCTTGGATGAAAGTTCACACATGCTCTCTCGATATACATAGCAACTGACTCTTCAGGGAGAAAGGACAGCCCTAAGTCACAGCCTTTGCCCGTTCTGTGTGATGTGAATACTTCTGTTGTTGTTGATGTCCGATCATCACCGTGATGCCACTGAACTTAGTCTTGGGCAGAGAAGTGGTTGGTTGCATCATTTGGTTTGTGTGAGCTCGTGAGGAGCTGGTTCCAGCACATTATGCACTTACCTTGATGGAGCCATCATCATAGTCAAGATAAGGAACATTTCCAACATATTTTTTTAGGTCTCTATCAATCAGTCTTCATTCTACACTCAACCTTCTTCTGATTATAGATTTGGTTTATGTGTTCTAGTGTTTCATGCTCATGGAATTACAGAGTATGTTCTCTTCTGTGTTAGCATTGTATTTTGAAATATTCATTATCATTACATATATCAGTAATTTGTTTCTATTATTATCATTATCATCATCATCATCATCATCATTATTATTGCTGGTGATTGAACCCAGGGCCTCAGCAATGCTAGGCAGGTGCTGTACAGCATCCTAGCTCATTTTTTGATTACCCTTTATTGCTTGGTAGCATTCTACAGTGTGGACATACCATAAGTTGTGTAGCCATTTGCTTACTGCTGGACATTTCCATTGTTTCCAGTTTGAGGCTGTTACTAAGACAGGTGCTATAAATACTTGTATATGAGTTTTACTTAGAAATGTATTTTTATTTCTTTTGAGTAAATATCTAGAAGGGAATTACATAGGTCATGAAGAAGATGTATGTTTTATAAGAAATTGCCAAATGTTTTCCCAAATAAGCTGAGGTATTTTACACTTACTAGCAATGTATGAGAACTTTGATGCACCACAATTCCATTAAAACTTGGCCTTGTCTATCCTTTCAGCTTAGCCACACTAGTGTGTATGCAGTGTTATGATTTTAATTGGCACCTGAGCATGTTTTTATGTGTTTATTGGCCACATGCATATTTTGTGAAATGTCCATTCAAAGTTTTGCCGGCTTTGGGCATGAGGTTATTAATTTGTTTGTAGAAGGGAGATAAATAACTTTTCAAAAGTGAGTATAGAATTTAAAGTAGCATAAATTGGAGAGGCAAGAGGGAAAGCAAGACAGATATAACACAAGAAAACTGACAGGTTTATCAGGCGCTGGCGACCTCAGTGCTTCATAAGTGGGTGGCCAAGTGTCTGGGTTGCCTGGGACTATCCCAGTTCAGCACTGAGAAGTCCTGTGTTCCAGGAAATCCCTCAGGCCTGGGCACACCCTCTAGAACTGGCCATGCTACGGAACTGTGTATAAGGGAGATGCAAACTATATGCAGGGACACATTAGCCTCAGGAGGGGTTAGCTACAGGCTCAGGTATGGTGATTGGTGGTAAATGGCCACTGGAGGGCCACATCCAGAGCAAGGCCATTGTGAAAGGTGGGTCACAGCCCTCTCCCAACCCCAAGTCAATAGTTTGCTCATGATTAAGAAAATTTAGGGACACTTAGGTCAGGTTGCCTCCTGCTGCTGGGAAAAGAATAAAGAAAATACTCCCAATGATTGTTTTTGAAAATTATAAGCACTATGGATTCATTTCACTTAAATTAGAATTTTCTGATCAATTGCAATTGTCCCTGGCAGAACTGAGGTTTACCAGTCATTTATACCTTAGTATAAAATAGTTTGCAGGCATAGAGTTTTCTAAGCATACCCTTTAGTATGAGAAAATATAGTTATAGGAAAATTCTTGGCACAAGAGCAAGGGGGCTACCACTAAGGATAAAAAAAATAACAAAAACTTCACAGGACTAGGAATGAAAGGTGAAATTCATCAACTTAGTGTTGTGTATAGAGTTGTGTCGCTCGGCAAAAGGAATATCTGTGTGTTACTATTTAGAAGAGTGTAAGAGGGCCAAGGGAGAGGAAATGATTCATTTTTCTTTGGGTAGTGTTAAGGCAAAGGTTGGGCTTTGATCTGTTCGCTATTGATTTTATATTTCATACATGCATATTGTTCTGGTGTATTTATAAACTGTCCTTATGTTAGTTATATATTGTTCCTCGTTTTAGCCCTTGTTGCATGACATAAACAGTCATAGTTTTGTTTTACATTATCACAGAAGAGGTAGATGGAATGCCTGCTTATAGATATTATTACTGCCATGCTTTCATACACTTTCTTTTTAATAACTCCCAACATGTCATGTTATGGTATTTTTCTTCTTAACGTTTATTAAGTACCATCAGCATGCTCAGTGCTGTTGAAAGAATACAAAAGACACAATTTTTATGAGTAAGGAACATGTATATTAATAGATGAGAGACTTAAATATGTTCCCTATATATTTCTTTTCCTGGAAGGTAATCAATTATTTTGTTTGGATGAGGCAAAAATAATTGGACTAATGCACACTATTCCTTTGCTGTTTTTTTGGAAACAAAACAAGTACAGCAGTGTCTCAACCCAGAGCCTTCAAAACCATAACGTTGGCACATTATGTAAAATAAAGCTTTTTTTGCTGAAATCAGCCTTCATTTGATAATACTGTGATACTTCTACTAGAAATTTTGGAACACACATAGTTGTAAAATATGTGATTTTAGTAATTCAAGGAGTTTGACTTTTTGGATATTTAGTTCAGCAATTTTTTCTGAAATTTTATTATGTGCTGAGTCTCATATTGGGACCTAGAATCAAATGGCGAACAAAACAAGATACATCTCATCCTCTGGGGCATTCAGCCAAGTGGGGTGCCTGCACAGAACCAGGATTCCACTGATCAAGGTATGGCAACAGGTTCTTATGGTTCTGGGAGATGTCATGGTCAACACCGACCTTGTCCGGAAAGCTTTGGAAGCCTTCTTTCTCGGAGGCTTTTCATCCACGGGGGATGAGGAAGAGGAATCTAGGAGGAGAGGGAAGAGGTCAGGGAAGGTGCTGTGGTAGAGGGATCAGCAGGCACGATGCAGCTGAGAACCTGAAGGAAGAAGCTAGCACTGCCTGAATCCAGAGAATGAGAGCCAGTGTTTGAGGTGATGCTGGAAGGGCAGAGCGGCCCGGTCACACTGTGCTGTAAGTTAAAGTAGGGTAGTGGTCTTTATTTAGTGAGTTCAGCAAAGCATATGGAAGCATTCTTGGCATAGTGTAAGGTGTTTAATATTATTATTCTGATTTACTTTTAAAGTCTACATTATGAAAGAGTATTAAATGTCAACTGACACTCTTTGAATTCCAAAAAAAGATTTTAGGCAGGGGCATGACATATAATCCAGTAGCCAGATTCGCATTTTGCAAATATCTTCCAGCTGCTATGTGAAAAAGAGAGTTGAGGGGAGATGGTGGTGCAGGCGGCTGTGCAAAGATGAGAGTGGACAGAGAGGGTCGGCTGGCAGCCTTGGCTCACTGGTACCTACAGCCCACGGCTCAGGACACACAGCACGGAGGTCTCTGGGTTGTGCGGGGCTGTGCGCATTAGGCCTTGCAGTGTTGGGTAGCCAGGGGCCTCCCTTGGAGAACTGAACCATCTGACGAGGCTAACAGAGACTGATAAATAGCTTATGAAATCAATCAAGGGAGCCAGGTTTTTTTTTCTCTTTAGATTTTTAAAATTTTTATTAGTCCATGTTTGCAGTACATAATGATTACATCCCTCGTGGGGAGCTGGTACACGTACATAACACATCCTAATTCTTCTTTTTTATCCCCTTCCCTCATCTTTCTCTCCTCTTTTTTGTTTTTCTCTACATGTCTGCAACACACGCTGTTGACAGTCCTGTTGTGGGGTTGGCTCGTGGACATAATACCTCCCATTTCCTGTTTTCATTGCTTACCCCTTCCTGCCCTCCTCTGTTCCTCCTCCCTCCATCTCTTGATCCCCTTGCCCTTTGAGGAAGATTGATTTTCCTACTTCCTATGATCTATTTTTTCCTATTATCTACTTTTTATTTTGCTCTTTATTTTTACTCTAGGTTTCTCATGTGAGAGAAACCATGTGATAGCTAAGCCTGTGTCTCATGTGTTTCATGTAACATTATGGCCTCAAAGTGCATCCATTTTCCTACAGATGACTCAAACCTATCCTTCTTTGTGGCAGAGTAGTACTTCATTGTGTATAAATCCCACATTTTCTTTATCCATTCATCTGTTGATGGACATATGGGCCACTTCTAAGATTTAGCTGTTATGAATTGTGCTTCTATAAATATGGGTGTGCATGTGTCTGTAATATTATGACTTTAACTCTTTGGGGAAAGATACCTAGAAGATAAATAGCTGGTCGAATAGAATTTCTAGTTGGAGTTTTTTGAGGAATCTCCCTTCTGATTTCCATAGTAGTTGTACTAGTTTAAGTTCCCGCCCACAGTGTAGCAGGGTTCTTTGACCCTGGGACCCTGCAGCCTCGCCAGCATTTGTTATTGTTTGATTTCTTGATGATGACCATTCTTTCCGGGGTGAGATGTCATCTCAGTGTGGTTTGGATTTGCATTTCTCTAATGGGCCAGGCTTTCTGAAATGGTTTTTGAAGCCATACCACCCAGTGCCTCCATGAGAGCTGCTACTTTTGCCACAATCAGAAAACTGAGGAAGGAGGAAGCTGCCCAGTGTTGCCACAGTAGTTCTTCTACCATCTCTTTCCAGCCTACCAACAAGACAGGATGTGCAAAAAGATGCCAGAGAGCGATGAAACAGATGCTCAAGCCTTGGCCACCATTGCCTCCAAACATGTGAATGGCTCCGAGAGCATGCCTCAGATTTTCCCTGCATCTGTCTGCTATAGTCATAGCCGTGTCTAGATCCTTCTGTACAATGCAGAAAGATGCCCCCCGAAGATGCGAGTGACCATTTACCAAGGATTCACATGTCATCACCTCCCAGTCAGTCCTACTGTGTACATTTTCATAGTCTCTCAGAGGCTCAGTGTCCTCCTTTATCAGAGTACAGCTACTGATCTTGATCTTCTAGGGTTCTTGGGGATCAAGTTAAATAGATAGCATGTGGAAGTGTAACAGGATGCGTGACACATGCTAGACGTTTAATAAACGAGGCATCAACCAATAAGTGGACATCATTCCACAACTTGATAGAGAAATGGTGAGAGACAGAGATACATTGGAGCTCACAGCTGCAGAGATTTGGGAGGATGCACGGATATGACCCTGTATCAGTCACGGGGCCTTGGGCGAGCATATGTGGCCCTGTCTGTGTGTGCATTTGTGTGCTATTTTAGCAGTTTCTTTGTGTTCTTTCATTGTTAGTTTTTTAAATCAAAACTTAGTCTGTGCACGTAAAAAATGAAAAATTTCTCCTTCATCTGTATAACTATAAACATAGGTATAATCATTATTTTCTCTGCAGCAGTTGGGTCATATTATTACATGTTTTGCATCTTTATTTTTTTGCTCATATCATTTGGAGTACAATCCATTTTCATTCATATAGGATTAATTACTTGTTGATGGCAGTTGGTAGTTCATAGTCTTTTGCTTTTACCAAGTTGCTGTCATATCCATGTGCGTACATAAAGACTCTTCCAGGGAATACATATTTAGAAGTAGGAAGGCTGACTCAGAGGTTTGGTGCAGTTTATAATATTACTGATATAATCAAATGTCTATTAAGATACTTGTCCCATGTTATGCTTTTTATTAGTCCTTTTTTGTTTTCAATACTAGGGATTTAGCCCAGGGTCTTTGGATTGAACTACATCTCCACCCTCCATTTTTGGAAATACAGCCCCACTCAGTCACTAAGTTGCTCAGTTGGGCTTGAAATTTCAGCCTTCCCGCCTGAGCCTCACAGAGGGCTGGAATTACAGATGTGTGCCACCACACCCAGCTTTTACCAGTCTTGTGTGCACTGCTGTTGTCACACATTATCCTGCACTCTCATGTTTCATCAACGCTTTTGATTTTTGCCAGTAAGATTGGGGAAGTGAGAGATTATACCTGTGCAGAAAGAGAAATCTTGAGCAAGTTATAGAAGTGGAAGATTAATTAGAAGGTAAGAAGTGAGAGAAGGTAGGGTTAAATTTAAATTTAGGAAGGAAACTCAAACCTTCTGTTACTGTACGCCAGGTGGTGACTTGACCTGTCTGTTCACATGTGATTACATTCAAACCTCCTAAGAACACTAACCCATAAACACTGGTGTCCTCCTTTGCTCTGACATCCATTCTCTGGCCACTACATCTCCTGTGTCCTTCTCACTTTACCATTGCGGAAACCAAAACCGAAGAGGCTAAATGATTTATCAGAAGTCTCAAATCAAGTCAGGATGAAGCTTCCTTTTCCTAGCTCTTTATATATTGCATTAGACTGGGATTCCAGTTTGTACCAGTGGGGCCACACAAGATCTGAAAAGGTCTTCAGGATGTATTCCAGGCACAGTCTAAGTTAAATAGTTGAGCTGAATTCATTTCCTCAAGGTCAAAGAGGTTCTGTTGGAGTTCAGCAGTCGTAACATTGAACACACTGGCATTTTTTGCAATGGTGATGATCAATTTTCTGCACGGTTCTTCCTCAGAGAGTCTATGTTCCTTTCCAGAGCTATTATATTTACCCAAGGAACACTTGACAAAAAGTATATGATATAAAAACTCTAACCCTTTTGGGGTTTTAAGATATTCTTGTTTCTTTTTTTTTTTTGGTACTGGGGATCGAACTCAGGACCTTGAGCTTGCGAGGCAGGCACTGGAACCACTGAGCTAAATCCCCAGCCCTTTAAAATATTCTTGTAAACGATTATGTAGCCACACTTGAGTTCTACCCTTAGTCCTGTGGTATCTTAAAATTGGCAGTAAGTCCCTCCCTGACCCTCCTGGAGGCTGAGGCTGGCACCTGTGTCCTGTTCCCCATTGTTTGCTGCTCCCTCAGAACCCAGGATCACCGAGATTAGAGGTTCCCAATGGGATTTTCCACCCTTGTTTCCCACCTGTTTTCAGAGTCCAGGATTTCTGTGTAGGTCAGAGTATTTTTCACTCAAATACAAAATGTAGGACTTCAGACTCTCTCAGATTTTAATGATGATCCAACATTCAATCATGGCCTGAAGTCCCAGTGAAGAGATGATTTCTAAGTGACACAAACATTGGATGAGATGGTAGTTGACAATGTGATGAAAAGGAGAGAAATAGAAATAAACATTCTAGCTGGAAGAAATGAACCTGGTCCAATAATTTTTCCCTTTAATTTAGAAAGCCCAACTTTGGAACTGCACCAATTGGAAAACATCCTCATGATGGTCACTCTTTCATGGCAGACCTATGAGTGCTTTTGGAGAATCAACCATTAATTATTCCCAAAGCGAGTAAAGACTCAGTGTCAAAGAATGAAGTAGGAGTGCTGCAGCGGTCTTAGAAATTAACTGGCCCAGTGTCCAATTTTATAGCAAAGGAAGCAGTGCCAGCACACATGCTGTTTAGCTGTGGTGAGCATTAGCTGGAGCCAGAACAAGCTCTCCTGTCTTCATTGTATGGTTCACTTTTCATTCTGTGATCCATATTTTATAATCTGCTGAGAGAATATGGTCTTTTATGAGATTTTGTTCGTTTATTTTTTCAACATGAACTGGGATTTATTTTCAAAACCATCCTAAATAGACCTATTTTTAACTAAGAACAAAAGAGAACCTAAATGAGAAGACTAAAATGTTAAAGAAAAGGATAAGGTAAAGTGATCAAATGATTTTTACACAGGATGCTCAGCTGATAGATTTGTTTTGTTTTAGAAACTGCCATTCCACTTTTAGTTTTGCAATACATGAAGAAGGGCTGTGCACTTATACCATCTATTAAAGTCAGGAAACTAAGTAGTGTTATCTTTGTGAATGATCAACTGTGTAAGATGTGCTTCACATTAGCTACATAAATAATCTAACAAGGTCCTTCCTTGCACATTTTTTCAGAGCAAACGAATTGCAGTGTTTTTTTATAACCAGATAACTATTTGATTTATTTTTCCTCTTTCCCACATTTGGATATAGATTGATATAGAATTACTTAAAATGCTGCATATAAATTAAACATTAAAGGGGAGCTATGGAGAGGCTAAGCTGCCCCATTATAATCTTTAGTTACACAGTCACTGCTTCAAGGACACTCTATTTCATATCACATGTCCTTCGCTGAAAAGTGATCACCAAGGTTCAAGTAACATTTAAGCACAGCAGGCACCTGCATAATTTACGGACCTCTTTTGTTTTGTTTTCTTATTTTAATCAAAAACAGGAAGATACAAGACAATTTTCAGACATTAATGGTCTTTCTTTTTGTTTTCCCTCCCACCTTGCCTTGGCAGATAGGGGCCCTGAAAGATTACTACCACTTCCACCACAGCAGAACGATCAAAAGGTCAGTTCTCTCCAGCAGAGGAACCCACAGTTTCATTTCCATGGAACCAAAGGTAAGAAGAACCAGTTGGGTGGAGCTCAAGAAACAAAGCTTCTGCATTTTTCATTGGTGATAACACGGTAGGAGCTGATGAGCAACGTGATGCTCAGGTGGCTAGAACTGTCATATTATCCTTAGGTCCAGAGTACATGCTTCTTTCTCCGACAAAAATAGGCAGTGGCTTGATTTTTACTGGTCTGCCACTATCGTCTCAGTTGTACAGCAGCCCAGGGGTAGCCGTGGGTGCAGGTTACTTATGGAGAAATGCAAGGGGATAGGGGATTGTGAAGATAGACTGACTAAGGATGATGGGAGGAAGAACACTGTACTGTTTACCTATTTGCACACAGATTTATGAGCTCTGTAGAAGGAGGATTTCATCTAGAACCCTTCAATCAGGCCTAAGTTGACCATGAATCCTCATGACCCTACATTGCATTGCTGGATAGCCCAGGACTAGACCATGTCTAGGACAGGACGGGGAACCTGCAAGGAGTAGAAGGCAGCTCCTGCTCTCAGGGGCTCCTCCAGTACCTTTCTTGCAGTAAGTCCTCTTAGGTTGTACAGATAGTATTCCCCTGGGAGAGCTTAGAAGGAAGTATGTATGACAGGTATAGGCTGAGCAAGATTAAACAGCTGTGACATGAGAGATGGGGAACTGAGGACCATTAGGGACACACTACTAATAGCAGATGGCAAAGAATTGGAAGCTGAGTTAAATATCTGTCTTTATTAATTAACAAGCAGCAGAGGACTGACTTGGAGTGGAAATCTAATTGGTCTTTCAGATGTGGCAAGAAGAGGCTGCTGGGCCAACTTGCTCCAGTTCCTCTTTGCCCGTGGCATATCCCTTATCGATTACAGTATTTTGCCCCCTCCCCCATTATGATTTGGGTTTGCCAGAAGAGCTCATTTTCAAATAAATTGGTAAACAAACCCCTACCAGCATAGCAACCTCAGCTAGTAATTCCTCAAAAATTATACTCCTTTGGCTCCTATTTGAATTACTATGCAAATCAAGTTTGCAATTTGGATTCTTGCCCTTTGTGCATGGTTTACTTTTTCTGTGGAATATTATGACACAGTGTTCATGATTGTGAAATTGTGTCTTGGTGGTTAGAAAAAGCACATTTCTTTTAGGTCCTAATTTTCTATGGGTATTAGAGACCATCTCCTAATACTTCCACTTCAGTGGCCTATAGATTGTATTATTTTTTTCCCTTTATCCTAATTCAGAATTTAATTTTTCTGGAAAAGTTTTGTGTTGGGACAGTCTTGAATTAGTTACATTTTCAAAGCAAAACCACATTTTTCATCTGTTAAACAACTGTCTTGAACTTTGGTAATTACAATGATTTTGACCTCCAACTTCATGTGCAAAGTCAATGTGAATTTGAAAAATGAAGTACTTGTTGCTTTGGGAAGTAAGAACAGAACGTAATGAGACATTTTCCTGATGAAGGATTGACAGAATGTGGAGCTATTTCAATTCTCATTGTTACCTCAGGAACCTTGCTTTTCATTTCTTCATATCACAGTGCATGAAATGGCTTGTGCATGAGCCAACAGGGACCTTGACCTTGGACTCTGGGGCACATAGTACCTGGAAGGTACACTCCTCTTTCCCCAGTCCAGAGGCTGGAACAGAGTCATTTTAGGCCAGCACAGGGGTACATGCTCCATGTCCCTTCCTCTGAGGGAAGAAGATACCTGTGTTGGACTGTATTGTACCCTCTGTCCTGGTGCCTTCTGCCCACTGTTTCACTCAGCCAGGGCTACAAGCTATCAGCCCTGCCACAAATGGGGTTTGCCTACAGTTTCTTCTAGGTATTTTTTATAGTCTCTTGGTTCACTGACCATTTCTTGAGTCCAGAGTGCCTCCCAGGGCCTATGCCAGGCTCTGGGGATTCATGGGCAATAGTGGTTCTCTAAGGGCATCACTGTTAGGGTTTCCCACCACAGCTTTCAGGGAAGCTGAGGACACCATGATGCTTCTCAGTTCCAGGGATGAGTGGAGCAGAGAAGACCAGACGTTCTCCATTCTTCCTTTTCCAGGTTCCTCCTCACAAAGCTTAGACTGACCTAGCTTAGTTTTTCTTTTTAAAATAATAAAAAAACCTCTTATTTACAGAGAAGTTGCAATACTGTGAGAAAGAATCCTAGATACTTTTCCCCGATTCATCAAATATGTTTTACATTTTGCCACACTTACTTGATCATTTTTTTCTCTTTACTTGTCTACACACACATACAGACACAGGTTCACACTCATACACATTCACATGTGTGTATGTTTTCTCAACATTTGGGTGCAAATTATAGGTATAATGCTTCTTCAGCTGTAAATGGTTCACTGTATGTTTATTAAAGACAGAGACTTTCTCTTCCATAATCAGAAGTGTAATAGTAACAATATGGATAGTAACATTGACTCAGTATTGTCATTAATCTACAGGCTTTTCATGGTTTTCAGTAGTGTCTTTTCTGGGCCTGGATCACATGTAGTTGTCATGTTTCCCAGTGCTGTTTACTCTGTCCTTCTTCCTTCAGCTTTTCTTTTTCTTTAGTTTTTCTTCTTCTTCTTGAAGGACTGTCTTAGTTATTTTGCTCATTGCTGAGACAAAATACCCTACACCCAAAGTTAAAAGCAGAAAGGTTTGCTTGGCTTACAGTTCATAGAGTTTTCAGTCCATAATTGGGTAGCTCCAAGGCAGGGTAGCAGAGGAGAAACAGTTCATGACTGTGGAAGACAGTAAAAAGCACCAAGAGAACTTGACAGTATCTCTCTGCCCCGTCTAACTTATTCAGACTACCTAGGGTGAGTAGCACTCACGCCCTCCATCCTAGTGCCCCCTGGCCTAGTATTGCACCATGAATCAATCACACACTCTAGATTCAGCCACCTCCGAAGTAGCCTGTGACCACATGCGGCTTTTGGGGGACATCTAGACACAAACGGAAACAATGAGTTAGAAATATTTCAAAAGGTATGAGGCCAGTTAGATCCACATTCATTAAGAACACTTTTAGCAGGAACACCAGAGAAGGGATGTCCTCCTCTTGAAGTCATGTTGGTGGCATGGGATCTTGGTTTTAACTTTGATCACATGGTTAAGATGGTGGCTTCAGCTTTCTCTTCTTTAAAATTACTATTTTCCTCTTTTTAATTAATAACTTGCTGTGACCCACACAAGGTCTGAAGCTGGGGAGAGCTGTGGGAGATGAGGAAAAGTGAAAACACCAAGATTATGCTTGAAAACTGGGACCAGGTGGAGCTAGAGCCTGTGGGGAGCTAATGGTTGCCTGGAGTCCAGCATGCTCTTTATTTCTAGCATAAGACAAATAGGAAGAGAAGGTGGAGTAAACGGTGCTATGTGGCCTAGGCTGAATGTAGCATGATTGTCTTGTGATCGGGGCATGCACAGAAAGTAACAAGGAAGAAAGATACATAATGTAACTGTCTCCTGGGGCTGTGCCATCCAGGGTCTACAATGGAGGAGAAAAGAAGTAGGGAAGAGGCGAAGGACCATCTTCAGGCTTGGGCCACGGCAATAACTGACTGATATAAAAGCATTTTGTGGGAGATACTTAAAGACTCTGTGCACAAGTCCACATTTGCTTGCTGTAATGAAAAACCTGAAGGCCTAAAGTGCAGACAACAGAATACCTGCTCTAGCGTGGGCCTCTCTGGCTATGTTACCTCATGGAAGATGGCATCATAGTGGACTTGTATGTGAGATGGGGATAGCACATGGAAAAACAGGAACCAGAAACCAGGCAGTCCTACTTTTTTATAAAAATCCTCCCTGGTGGGAACTGACCAGGGTCTATGGTAACTACCTTTCTCTTCTGAAGACAGCACCCCAGTGACCTCGTGGCCTCCTATTAGGCCCCACCCCTTAAAAGTTCCATTACCTTTTAATAGCACCACCCTGGAACACATGAACTCTTGGGGACAAATTGCATCCAAGCCATAGCACTATGTAAATTTCCACAAGCTTATTTCATGTGTTTCATTCTGAGTTAACCTCATTGAGAACATGAAGCAAGTGCTGGTGTGGTTTGCATTCCTGGGCATGTCTTTTACTTTAATCTTGGGTGTGTGTGGTGGGTGATGTATGTGCCAGAGTAGAGGCACTTTTGTGGGTTGGGACCATGTGAAATGGCTTTGTGGAAAACACTGGTGATGTGAACTTCCAGTTATTTTTTACCACCACATTCTCAAAAAAGGAAAGCAGATGGGTGAATTGCAGGGAATACAGTCACTAAACAGATCCTGGCTTTTCTGTACTCTGGTAAATTGCATGGCTACTTTTTTTCCTTGCCTTTGATTTTACATAGAGGGTTCCAAAGAAGGAAATGCAGAAGTAGCAACAGCAACATCATCAGAACAACCTTCTTGATGCTAAGTGATGAGGTCTTTTGGGCACACGAACCCAGAGCTCTAGCATAGCCTTGATGTCCATACATTAACATTATGTTGTGATTAACATTTTAAATGACAGGGATTCACAGACTTCTGAGATGGCAACACTAGTACAGTAATGACACAGTTTTGCAAAAAGTGTTGCTACATTTTACAGTAGCTGGGCTAATAAATTTTGTCCTTCCTGTCCATGACTTTCTTTTCCACTGACTAACTTTTCTCCACGAGACCAAAACAAAACTAGTTCATGTTCTGAAGTCCTCAGACATTTTGGTTGTAGACATTTCCCCAAATCTAGGACAGCATCACCCTGTGCTATGACTCAGGGAAGGGTACATCTTCTGTCTTCTTTCTTTGTAAATTCATCATAGGCCAGCTTGTTTTGTCATAGGGATGAATCCAGCTGTGTATCTCAGTTATGGAAAAACTACTCATATAGTAATACTGTATTTATCATAGAGTCATAGACTCCTTAGGATTAAAGTTGATTTAGTCTTACCTCTTCCCTCGCCAACATTGGCAATTTCCTTCATCCCCCTAAAAAAGACATTTTTGTCAGATTTGTTTGAACATGTCCAATCACAGGGAGCTCATTACCAGACAGGGCAAACACTTTTATATCTGAAGAGATTCAACTTGTTAGTTTTATGTTTATCTGTGGCTTCTTTCTCTTTGGACCTGTTTTAGTCTTCCAGAATTATATACAGTGGTAAATCAACTTTTATACAAGCACTGTATATAATATTTGAAGCACTTTGCTAAATCTCCTGGAGAAATTGTCTTTTGGTAAATGTGGCCCAGAATTAAGTTCAAGGTTTTAATTTGTAGATATATTTCCCATTTGTTACATTTCTGCATGAGCCATTTCTTCTGAAGACAGCTGAGAATTCAGGCATGACTACGGCATGTAGGAAAAGAGGCAGTTAGCAAGATTAGATGAATCAGACTCATGAAATGAGAAAGGTGAGCTCAAGTGTCTTACTATCCAGTTCCGTGCCTGTTTTGGCCAAGATTTGACTCTGATGCCCAGAGTTTTTCTTGTTGCCTGGAGTGAAAGAGGTGTGATAGAGTCACTTGAGTACAGGAGTACCTCTCTGTACATCATGGGAAAGATGTGCAAATCCCATTTTCATAGTCAAATTCTATTTTCCCGTGGATTTGCTGTTATTGCAGAGTTAGTTTTCACTGGTAGTGGGTTTTTAGTTGACCCATGAAGGCAACTAGTATATCAGTTGTCTCTTTATATCTTCGAGATAAATCCCTAGTAGTAGATAAAGCATATGTAAATAAGCTGTTCACATACATTCGATTTACTAGGGGAGCTTCAGAGGTGAAGAAACCTTGTTTATATAGAAGTAAATACTCAGAGGTATCTGAGTCAGTCTTACCCGGCTCACATGCACAGATCGCAGCCATGCCTCGTCACAAATAATAATCCATTTGGTCTGGTGCAGCTCGAGTGTCTATTTTTACCCCAAGTTCAAGGGCTTCCTGCACGGCCCACTGCTACATTTCCTCTCGCCCGCCTGCCCTCATTCTGGCTGGTGCTCCCGTGTGTTTTCTTTGGCTGGTTAAATGTTCTGCTTTCAGTGTTACGTGTGATAGTGACTTAATGGCTTGACTTTCTCTTGTGAAAGTGCAGTTTTATTAAATGTAATATAACATGCCTGGATTTATGTTCATCCAGCTGTGTAGGATGATCCAAGATGTGTTAAGATTCACAGGTTTGCCCTTGTGTTTCTGCCATATGAGAATGGGTGTGCTCTCCTGGACAGGCTTTGTGTTGTTGTTTAGGACAGCTCATCACTGGAGTAATTCCACATTTGCCTCTCATCATCACACTGGTGAATGAAAATAGTTACCAAGGATCTTTAGAATGCTTCTGGAATAGTGGGCATGGATCTGGTGTTGAGTAAAAAGGATATGAACATGATAATGAGAAAGAATTTTGGAGACCTGTTTTATTCTGAGCTATCTTTTTTACCATTCTTTCACCAGCTATGAAATGCTACTATCCTTGCAAATACCTGTTTTTAGCTTTTGATAGCATTTCTGAGTCTGAAAACTCCTAGAATGTCCACTGTCTTGGGTGAAACCATTCAGCCATAGGTTTGAACCTGTGATGAATTTGTGACAAGTTGGCTGGGATTGTAGCAGAAACGTGAGGACCTCTGTGAGTGCAAAGTTCACTGTGTTCTCCACCTTTCTTCCTTTCTGTCTTATTTCCAGGTTCCCTAGGTGTGTGGAGAGTCAGAAACCAGAGGGTCAGATTGCATGACGCTAGGGTGGCTGATGGGAAAGTTTAAATCATAGCCCAAATCCCTGATAGTTAGGAGTGAATTAGAAAAGAAAAAAAAAAAAAGATTTCTCAGCTACTTTGGCAAGGCTTAACATCTTAATTAGAGAGTACTTGGCAGTATTTCATGAGAAAGGTCATAAATTCACATGCCTAGAATGGCAGCGCAGGTAACAAAAAGGAACAAGATGGAGATGGGGCTAGATAGGAAATTGCCATGTTCACAGCAAAGTGTAGTGCTCTCCTTGCTGCCAGTAAGGGAGCAGCTGCCACCCAGCTGTAGCCAAGCATCCTCGGGTTGGTGAGCTGGCCTGCCAATTCAAAACAAACTGCGAGTCTCCATAACATTTCCCAGTATTAAATGTTGGCAACTACTTCAAAAGTTTTCAAATATTTGTGTGGGCCAAAGAAAATGCACTGGGGGCATCACAGCTTGTGACCCTTCAGGTTGTCTGTGTTGGGAGAAAAGGAGGCAGGCATGAAAGATGAATCTTAGCACTGCGGTGATACTGCTTTGGTCTGACCCTTACCCAGACGTGTGGTTCTAATTCTGTCAGTTAGGCTCCACCAGGGCTCAGACATGATTTGTCTCTGCTTCTTAGTCTCTAAATTGAAATGCAAGGCATCTTTTAGGCATACACCTAACAAACTCTGCTGTTTCAAAGCTGCAAGAGGAGAAGACAAATGGTGGAAGACTGGTCCCTGTTTCTCTTGAGCTTTACTCAGTTGGGCACTGACACCTTTTCTAGGGGAAAGAGGAAACAGAACAATTCAAAAGAAAAATAAAACTCATGGTTATGAACACAGGAAAATGGGTGTGGTGAGGGGAGATAGGGTATTTTGTATGACCATGTTAGCTAATTGAAGCAAAGATACTAATTATAAAATCTTTGTTATTTTCTTAGTTGTATTTCTAAGGTGTCATATTCTAGTAACACAATTTAGAAAATGTAGCATATCAACAAATTTTTAAGTTTCCAGATAGGTATAGAGAAGAGAATGTTGGACCCACCTGTTCTGTTGAAATTTTAGGCAAATTAGGATAAATTAAGTAAGCAAATCTCGGGAATAAGTGAAAACAGCTAACAAACAAGAAATTAAACAGTAATAGCAACAAAGCCCAAAGCAATTGTCATTATCAGCTCTAAATAGAAATCATACCAGTTAATGCTATTTATATTAATTAATGCAAAGTAAATAAGCAATCCAATTAAAATGTCATCATTGAAAAGACCTAATTAGTAAAGAAGTGCTCATGAATTTTGTTTTGGAGCACAGGTCTCCCAAGTGTTAACAGATTCTTACAGTATAAATGGAGACAATCTGATGAGGCAGAAAAAAACTTTGGAGTTTTTGTTTCCACTCCTTTCTTTGTAGGATGAGCTTTTAGCTTCTGTCTCAAATCTCCCGTTTGAAGCATTGTTCAGGCACCTACTTAGAGAAACATATGGTATAATAGAATAAATTGTGCATGTAAGATTGAAAATGTAGGTTAAATCCTTATCACAAAGCAGGGAATTCTCATTAAAATAATGATATAAATTCTCACAGATGAACAAAGAGATATCCAAAATAATATGTTAAGTTGAAAAAATACCAAGAGCATGTGTGTTCTCATTTATTATGGCTTGTATCTAGATGTCCACCCAAAGCCTCATGTGGTCATAGGTGGGAAGTTTCAAAGGTGGTTGAAGTAGGATGTGTGAAGGAGAATTAAGGATATTGTCTTAGTTGCTTTTCTCTCGTTGCTGAGACAAAATACCTAATACCCAAGTTAAAGGGAGAAGGGCTTATTTAGCTTACAATTTATAGAAGTTTCAGTCCATAATCAGCTAGCTCCAAGACAGAGTGGCACATGGTAGAGGGGCAACAGTTCATGGTGACAAGAGAACCTTAACAGTGTCTTTCTGCCCTTTTTATCCCATCGAGACTACCAGGATCAGGGTGGTGCCAAACTAATCACTCACATGTAGTGCTTTAGTAATCACATGCCTTTAATCCCAGCAACACACATTCCAGATTCAGCCACCTCTGAAAAAGAAAGCCCCACCACAAACACAAGCCATAACAGATATGATACTAGGATTAAAGGTGTGGATAATGGAACTCCCATGCTGGGCATGGGTGACATCAACCAATAGGCTTGTAGCCTTGAGTGGAATATAAAGGGACAGAAAGAAGGTGAACCTAATGCTGTTGCTTCACTGCTTGCTGCCTTCTGCCTGCCACACCATGGACTATTTCTCCTCTGCCATGCTTCTTTGGAGCCAACCTTTACTGCTTTAACTTGTTGGTGTTGGGTATTTTGTCCCAGCAATGGAAAAAGTAACTAAGACACCATTTATGTTTTCCATTTAAATAAAAAGGACATCTGTGTGTGCACCTGTAATTATATGCAGGATAGGGTTGGAGGGATAAACAAACATATAAAAATAGCTTAACCTTCCCAAACTGTGTGATTTAAAAAAAAATTTATACTGAAATAATACTTTGTTATTTTGCAGTTAATGGATATATTTCTGTTCTTGTTTGATGGATGTTTCACTTGACATCATTTGCTTGTTCTTGAAAAAATTGACTCAAGTTTCTTGCGTCCACATTGCCTGAGTTTTCTTTCTGCTTCTCATCTTGTACCTGCAGGATCTCTATATGTTTGAAGGGAGGAGTAAAGGAGAAGGAGACACTAGTTTTTGTTTCCACTCCTTTCTTTGTGGGATGAGCTTTTAGCTTCTGTCTCAAAAGGATTGCTCAATTTTTGGCTTGAACTAAATTAGTCATGGAAAAGGAAAGAAGTTTGGGGGCCATGCCGATGGATGGGATTTGTTGGCGGCTGTCTTTGCTGATGGCACTTCTCTACATTATGTGTAAACTTTGGAGCTCCCAGAACTCATTCAGTCCTTTACTCTTGTTATGCAATTTCATGCACTCCCATCGTTTCAAAAATCACTTTCATGCTGATGTTCTTGCTTCAGATTTGTGGGTCTTTCTCTCACGAATCTGCGCCTTCAACGAAATGTCTAGTAAACATGTAAAAGATAATGTACATAAAACTTTTGCTTCCTATCCATTTTCATAGCACCCAAACCTTTTCCCTTCTAGTAATTGACACCATGATTAATCTAGTCACTGAAGACAAAAATTGAGCAACTGTTTTTGAGTTTCTCCCTCTTTGAACCATTCACAGATCCTCTTTTTTCTACCACTAAATGTATCTTCAAGCCATGAATCTGTAAACCTTTCTCTCCTGCACTGCCACCATCCTGGTTAACCCCAGTAGCATCCTTGGCCTAGACCACAGATAGCCAATGCCTTCATACCCGACCTTGTTCTTCTATGGTGGCAAATTCTTAAAAAGATTATATCTTTCAATGATAGTCCATTGAACTTGGGATAACATCGAGCTTTTTCTTAATGATGTACAAGGGCTGTGAAGATCTGGCTTCTTCTCCAAGTCAGTCTTTGAAACATTTCCTTTCTACTCATCCCATTGAGCCACATATTTCTATTTCTCTTTATAACTTTTAAATATACTCAGTTCTTTCTTTCCCCCAGAATATATTCCCTTTGGTTTTTGCATAACGATCATCTTCTCATTCTTCTTGTTTCAAAGTATTTGTCAGCTCCTTTGGAAGACCTCCCTGAATAACCTTTGCAAAAGTAAATCCTTAACCTCACCTGCCCATTTACTGTCTGACTTCGTAAAGTTAATTTCCTCTTTGGTATCTCTCTGAACCTACAATGAATGATATGGTTTCTTCCTTTGGTTGTTGTCTTTCTTTTTCTAGAATATAAACTCAGTGGAGGGTGGGAGCCTCATGTGTCTTATTAACTGTGCTGTTCCCATGACTGGAACAATGCACAGCACACAGATGACCTTCAGTAAAAGACTGAATGAATGACTGATATTTTAAAATTAATTTTTGAAGGAAGATGGAGGCAGTGATAAAGCTAGGAGATGTAATTTTCTCTTAATTCCCCTAGAACTTAAGTCATTTTATGATGACATGCAAAATTCTATATCATTTTAAGGGTAGACATAAGAGTGGACACTTGGAGAGACATTGCATTATAAAATGAAGGAGGGATTGGCTGGATTTAGGATATTTGGATTCTGGTCTCTGCTTTACTACTAGCTCTTTATTGCTATTAGCATGTTATTCCTCAATGGGCTTATTTCACTTGTAAAATCATGGACCAAATGAGCTATTTTCTAATGTTCAGTCTAACCCATTAATTACCATCTTGAATCATTGTCATTTGTGATTTTACTGTTGGCCCATATTTGCCATGAGATGTGCATTTCTTTCATATCTCTGTCCTAATTTCTTTCTAAACTTCCTCCTTTTAGTATTTCCCTCACTATTTAGAATATTTCTTATCATATTCAGCTCTCCCTGTAGACAGTGTTTTGGTTGAAAGTGGTGATGTTGCAGTTTGACTTGAGATTAACCTGGCTAGTCCTGAGACACATATAGAGTTCATCTACTCAGCTATGTACACCTTTAATGAGGAACAAGTTATATCCCTGTTGTTGCAGTATGTGTTCCTCCCTGATGAGTGTGATAAGAACAATAGTTCTTATTGCTGATGTTCTTAAATTTCCAGAAGAAGACAGTTCTAGATAGTAAAGCATTGTACTTGACAGAGGTTCTCCTAAGTATTTAAGTGCTTTATGTGGTTTTTGAAGAACTGGAATAGTTTCTAAATGCAGCAGCCATCGAACAAATTTTAAGAAGTAGATTGAGGGGAGAGTTAGAGTCAGGAGATGAAATACAAAAGGCAAAAAGAAAATCAAATAGAAGCAAGGGTGGATATGGTTAATGAAAATTGTTGGTGGTTATATATATTTTAATCCATGACAAAAAACCAAATATTTTCATACGTGAGTTGTCAAACCCAGTTTGGTATTCCTGGAAAAGAAAAGAAAAGAGAAGGGAAGAGAAAAGAAGAGAAGAGAAGAAGAGAAAATGCAAAAGACCAGCAGAGTGAGCAGGTGTTAAACAGGACTGTGTCCTTAGGACAAACTTGGCTAGGCCCCAGCTCAAAGACAGAGTATTGCTTTAGACAAGAGTATTGGGGTAATGTTCCTTAGGACGTGAACATGCTCTCCAGACTTAGTCCTTAGACCACCAGGATGACCTTCAACACACGTGTGCACAGAGAAAAAAAGGATGAAGTTGGAGACTTCTTGGAGACTGGGAAAAATGTGGCAATCCTTAACACAGAGAAAGTTGACACCTCCCAGGAATAAGATAGCAGGAGAGAGATTCAGCGTTCAACTAACATTCATTCATTTCTCTATGGATAGACTTGAAAGCTTACTATGTACAAGGCATTTCCCTAGATATCAGAGAGAAAAAAAAAAAAAAAGACCTAATGGCTATCCTCATAGAGCTAGTTAAACCTAGAGTCCAGCCTGAAACCCAGTCAAAACAAAACAGAGCAAACACCTGGGGTTTTCAGCATTAGTTTCTATACCAATATATAATGGAGGAGTGGGGGAGAGACTGTAAAGTTGAGATGGAAGGGATTCATTAATATATTTTTGGAAAGCTTTTAACCAGCATTGCTCAAGTTTAAATGTTCCAGAGAAAAAACAAATTTTTAGTGTGACTATAGTATAGTATGAGATAAATTGTTTGTCATTTACCTTACCTATGAGTTTAACTCTGCATCCTGCATTAATACTTGGTAAACCTGACCTCAATTTATACCTAAGATTAGAATCACAAAGAGTTACCAATACTGAGACAATGGCTCAAGTACAGAGGCACAACTAAAAATAAGAACTGTCTAAATCTCAGTATCCTACAACAGTGGTAAGTCATGCCATAGTCCTCATGCCATGAAGTACGTCTTGAAAACATCATGACTATAAAGGAACAAGAATGGAGCAACCATCGTTTATTTCACTACATATTTATGTTGGGATTTTTAGGTTGTTTTCTCACTTATAATAGTGTCCACAACGCAGTAATCAAAGTCTCCTCCTCAGGATGACCATTTCCTTGTTGTTAGTAGAAAGACAAACTAATTCAACCCTTATAAGACATTTTCACAAACTGTTCTTCTGTACATCTGACCCTTAAACTTCTACAGTAGAGTGGTGTGCATATGTGTTGTGTGTGTCTCTGTGTTTGTACTGGGGTGGGGATTGCTTCAACTAACGTCTGGGAGCTGCCACATTATGGACATTTTAAATGAAAGCATTTGTCAGTCCTCTGAAAAGTTGTCGTCTTTCAGATTATATTATTACAGGCAAAGCAACCATTTGAAGATTATAGATTTTGGAAACTTCATGAGCAGCGTAGTTGTAGCATTGTTCCTTGGGAGGAGAAAGTTCCAATTTCATAGACATTAGTCCTAACCAGTAGTTAGCATTAACTGGTAGCATTTGGGTCTGGAGTCCAGCCTGGCCTCAAACCTAAGATAGCTGATTACCCTGAGAGGACAAAGGCTGCACATGTAGACCTGAATGCAGATAACGAGGTGAATCACCAGTACATAAAACTCCCCCTTTCTCACTCCATGACTGTACTTCATGGGGGAGCAATGGGGTTACATCAATGGAAATAGAGTTAGTGACAGATCTCCCAGTGGACAGGTTTCAGCACCTGTGTGGTGAATGAGTTAATATAGGAGCAGAGAATCAAGAGAGCATTGTGAAAGATGCAGATTCTCATACAGTCAGTGGACAAGCAGAACCCATGTTCAGCCTCATACGTCTAATTCAGGTTTGTTGTTGAATAAACTCTGTGAAGAGACAGACCTAGTTTCTGCATTTATGTCATAATTTCCAAGCTGTGAATCTGAATAATATGTTAGATGACTAGTAGAGGATAGCCTTTGGAAAAATGCCCCTCATCCTTTTAAGAGTTAGTAGCATGTTTTTTATTAAATCTCTTGTGTCATGCACATATTTTGATTTTTTTAGAGCTAAATTGCCCTGTTACATTTTATTACAACAGTTTTTTCTTTCTTTTATTGTACTGAGGACTGAATTCAGGGACTATGCACTGAGCTACATCTCCAACTCGTTTTAATTTTTGTTTTTAAAATTTTAGAAGGGGTCTTGCTTAGTTGCCCAGGTGGCTGAAACTTGGAATCCAACAGCCTCACCCTTACAGACTGCTGGGATGACAGGTATGCACCACCATGCCTGGCTAACAATTTCCTAACATACAGCAAAATTTTGGAAGAATTTAAAGTGCTAATTCATAGAATGTTAACCACCTCAGTTCTGTGGTTAGCATTCTGCAAACTTCCTTTATTATATAGCCATGCAGCTATCATTTTATCCATCCATGAATCCACTTAATTTTTTGATTCATTTCAAAGTAAATTGAAGATGTCAATGTTTCACTAATGCATGATCATTAGCTACTATTCAGTTTTTGTTTACACAGTTTCTCCTTTTGATGTAAAACTTACAGACTTTGAAATTCACACTTTTAAGTGCATTGTGTTTGAGTTTTGACAAAAGTCTCTAGTCTTATCAGGATACAGATGCTACTATTGCTCTGCAACATGCCACAAGTTTCTTCCTAGTTAGTTGGTTTTCACTCAGAGATGATCCCTGTTTTGATTTTTGTGTACCATCTGGTAGACTTGAGAATAGCATATTAAGAAAATTAAATTAGATTTAAGTTACATGCAATAAAATTTACCATTCCATAATCCCGTTGAATTTTGACAGATGTATGCAGTTGTGTGACCAACACCACACTCAGGATGGACAACAATTCCCTGACCCCGGAGGTTCCCCTGGGTGGTTCCTCATCAACTCCTCTTTCCACTTCAGCCTCTGGCAACTACTAATTTGTTTTCTGTTCCTCTGGTTTTAGCTTTTCTAGAATGACATGTGAATGGAGTCATACAGTATGTCATCTTTGAGTCTGAGTTCTTGCATTTGGCAAAATGCATTTGAGATCTCTGTGAAGCTATGCATGTCAAAATTCTTTTTCTTTTGTTTTGACTGAGTAATATTTTACAGTATGGAAAGATATTTGGGTTGTTTTCTAGTTGGTTTTTTTGTTTTTTGGTGCTGAGAATTGAACTTGGGACCTTACACTTGCCAGGCAGGCATGGACATCACTAAGCTACATCCCTGGCCCCTGCTTTCTAGTTTTTGATGATCATGAGTACACCTGCTATAAACTAAGTGATATTTATTTTTGAATCTGCTATTAGGTAGATTTTCACTGTCCACCTTTTGCTATTTATTTGTAAATTCTCAAATCTCTTGCCAGATAAAATATAAATGCACCATCAGGGATGGCTAGTGGTGTGAATTGTATGATACACAGAAAAGTTTTCAGCTATTTCACTTCTGCGACATCTGCAGCTTGTAATCTAGGTTGACACTGTATATTCCATTACATTTTTGTATTTGGACTTTGGGAACCTGAAAAAATATCAGGAACCTGAAAAAAATGTCATTAACTGCTAGAATTTCATAGTCTAAAATATCTGTCTCGTGGGTGATGTTTTTTTTTTCAAGTGAGCTTGGAGCATTTTTCTTTCCTTGGCAGAACAATATTTTAAGTTTCCAGTCTTATCTCAGAAGTAAGTGGGTATAATTTATCCTGGCCCTTTGAGTACCAAGGGTAGAGATTTGATGGTAAGAAAGCAAGAAAAAGTGAGTTTGGGGAAAAGCCATATGGGGGATGTTCCAGCTCCAAAGAACAGTAGCAACCAGCAATAAATATTTCATTGTGTTGCTATGTGGCAGTGGTTACACCGGGTCAGGTTGCTCAACAGTAATTCAGGTTGATGCAGGGTTTAGTGAGATGGGAGACTGATGTGGGATGAATTTTATAATCAGATTGTGGTTTTGTTTTTGTCAGAGAGCCAATGCCAAATGTGAAAAGCTGCTGCCAAGTGCCAACTGGAAAGAAACTTGTCTGTCTCTTCTTGCTTCTTGCGTTTTCTGTGAAAGCAGAGACAATGGTGGTGTGTCTGTCTTATGCATGTGTATGTGTGTATTTAGGATGGATTTGGATATAGCTTATTTGCTTTATTTGCTCCTTCCACAGAAATGTATTAAGCATCTGTCAAATTCTCACACTTTTGAAACTAAGAATAATCAGAGCTTAGTAAAAGAAAGAAACTCCTGTGTGGTTTTGACACTGTTATGAGAATTAAGAGATGGTGTTTTATTTCTGGGCCTCAGTAAAGTCCTGTAGGTTGAGCGCTTTCCCCTCTCCATTCTTTAAATCAATAATTTTGATTTGGAGCTAAGAATTGAAGATGAAAAAGGTATTAGAGAAACTTGTGTTCAGCATAAACATCGAAAGATTTTAAATAGAGAAACTTGAAATGGAATAAAAGAACACTGTATATCATCTGAATACATTAATAAATAGTAACTGTGTGGCTAAACAGTTGGAAATAGAGAGCCACGTGATTTTACAGGTATATGAGGCCTTTCATTGGTAGAAACAGGCTTATTTTACTTCTTCCCTCCTGTAGAGTTTGTTCCCTGCTTCTGAGATTATCATCAGAGAAGCATTTTTCTTTATAGATTCACTATCATTCAGATTAGGTTCATCACTCACTTTTGTTTTTAACAGTCAAATAGCACCAATAATCTGTGTTTTTTGTAAACCTTGATTCTGCTTATGAATTTACAGGTACCACGGTTGCTTAATGAAGGTTCCGAGAAAAACAGGAAGTGTATTCTTGATCTCTCCCCTCTCCTGCTCCAAGTGTAAGAGGGAAGTGAGGAAGCGGTACTTTATTCTTGTTATTCTGATAGGTCGTTGCATCTTTATTGAGATACAGTGCCTTGGCTTTTTTCAAGATCAAACTCACTCATAATTGTAGTTGTACAATGGCAATTTGTAAGACTCAAAATGCTTCGCTCTTTAGGATGCCACTATTACAGAAAATGAAGAGGGACTTTAGCTGCATGGATCAAGTTGATTTAGCCCTCAGGAAAAATGAAGAGAAATAGGAGCAAGCACCTCCCACTGAGACTTCCACCTGCTAGGTCCAGCCAGCCCACTGGGGCATGGCCAGAAGCACTGACCTCTTCGTTTGCTCAAGGGATTTGTCCAGGGGAGACCTTGTTTGTGTAGTGCCTGCCAGGGAAAAAGGAACAGTGTGTGGAAGCACCCTAAAATTTTATTTTATAGTGGTTGCTTTCACACATCTCTCTGAAACACTGCACATTCTGTCTAAAACCTGACGTGTTCTTTTCTTTCTTCTTTTCCCCCAAAAGTCGTTATCTTCCTTTAAAAATGATTTGGAAATGTGTTAGGTTCTATGCTACGTATTGACTGTATCCTAATAAACACTGTGGTTCACAGAAATTGCAACCATATTATTTAAGGAAAATAATTTTAACAAGCATCTACTGTATCTGAGCTATCATTCACCAACATTTTGTCTTTGAATGCTGTTAACAAGCGTTGAGGAAAGCGTGCTTCTTGCCAGGAAACAGAGAGAAGCCAATAACTTAGACAAAGCACTTGGCTTTTCCCATCTTGCTTTCTACTGCATTTGTTTGTCTTCCTTCTGACTGAGATAAAAAGTTGGAGAGTAAAAAGTAACAGAAAGATGAACATTATTTAGGCTGGAATTCTCAGGTATGGATGAAAAAAACTTAATCTCCCTTTCTCCACTCCTAAAATTCCCTCATCAGCCCCTTAAAGTCATTTTTTATACTTTATGTAATTTTAAATGACTTATAGCATGTAAGCTATAGTTTTCAACTGTAGCTTCCAATTAATTCACTTATAAAGTACTTCATTGGAGTTGCTAGACTGTCACTCCTACTGAAAATAGGAAGACACCTTTGTCATAGTGAGTCCTCAAATACTCATGTGTGTCAGACCCTGTTACGAGGGTTTATACACACTGACTCACTCTATCTCAGCCTTTTTTTCTTTTCACTAAGGAGAAATATTTAACTATGTTCATTTGAATTAATTTAATTTCTCCATAATGAGATAAAAATAACAAGGAGAAAGTTTTTGTCAGGCCTGCTTAGGCTTTGGAAGACTGCAAACCATTGTATTGTGTAAGGTTTCCCCCTTCCGAGGTGCTGTGCCCCTTTTTAAGGATGCACAGAATAACCCCAGTCATTTAAGCTCCTGACAAACCTATGAAATGGTTTCTGTTAGTAGCCTTTCCATCCCTCACATGAAGAAAACCAAGGCCTTGAGAGGTGAAATAATTTGCTTAGTGCATAGTTGATAATTTGCTAAGGCTGCCAGGCCATCCCTTTCCGGGCCGTACTTCCTTATGTTGCCTCCAACTCTTTGGATATTCATACCAGCAGCTGCCTTTCTGCAAACACATTTTATATTCAGAGTAGTGATCTTTGCTAGCCATGTGACAGAGTCAGTCAGAGTTGCCCTGTTTGTGACTTCCCGGTTAAGAAACATTTGGCTTTTAGACTGGATGTACTTTGTAATTCTCAGCCTTCGCACGTACTCTGCCTCAGCCCTTTGCTGAGCTCTTCAGTGTATTATCTGACTCAGTCCTTCAGATAACCTGTGGAGTGGAGTGGGTGAATGTTATCACCCTCATCTTGGAGATAAACCAGGGAGGTGCGGGGAGGTGAAGCAACCTACCCATGGCCACAGGGCAGGTGAACTGTTGAGCTAGGCAAGCAGTCCCAATTGGTTTTATTCTAAAACCTGTGCAAATGCTTGTTCGCTTCCTAGATAATCTCCCTTGGCAACCTCTGGGTGGATTTCAGATATCTCATCACACCTCTGAGACTATATTAACGTCACTCAAGTTTTTCTTTGAAAAAATTCTAGATGCAGGACAGAAAAGATTGACTTAAATTTTCTTTCTTGGAAACCTGAGAGATTTGGGGAAAGAACTGTGCAGAATTTATAATATAAACTACGTAGAGACGCTGAGATCCTGCTAGGAGGAGATCAATTCAGAAGGAAAATAAAGTATCTTGGGTTTAAAAACAGATTCAGTTTTTGCTCCGTGGCCTGCTGCTTGCTGAAGTCTTCTTGCCTGTACTTCTACCTCTTTTTGTTCTCATTGTCTGTCTTTTCTCTGCCTCAGCACTTTTCAGACTGATGCTCAAAGGCTTAATTCACAACAGGTTAAGAGAGACCAATGATAGCTTAAAGTATTATTTCTCCTCAGAGGATTTGCCATTTGACAAAAATAGAAGCTTAGGGAATAAAATATCAAGGATGACATTTAAAGTTTGAGGTTGGGAAATTCATAGGAGGACCCAACAGGGTCCCCAGCTTTTTACATGGATGGCTGTCACTTCTGCACGTACCCACAGGGCTCATTCTCGGAATGTAAGTCGAACTTGTAAGTGTCATTGTCCTGGGATTTGCTGTATCCCCTCTGTTTCATTAGATGAGCTCTTGGGCCAAGCGAAGTCCATCTTCTTGTTGTCGTGTCTTGTTATTATATGATCTTGATTTGGTAGTAGTAAGAGGATTGTGGCCACTGGTCAGTAAGATGGCTTTTGCTCTTGGCTCCTCAGGGTGACTGCCTGGGTAGTCTCTGTGCCTTAGTTTCTCCATCTATTTTGGTGGCAAGGATCATTATAACATTCTTGATGATCACAGTATGGAATATGCTGTATAAACACCAGGCAGTGTTGGTTACAATAAATAGCAAATTAGTGACTCTTAGCTTAAATTTCCTATATTTGATGACTTGTGAGTTTACAAAACAATCAGAAATTATCACCAGGAAAAAACTTAAACCTCTTCTGTTTTCTGACAGAAATAAAATTTTAGAAGTTTGGCTAGTTTCGGCTACGAAACATAATCCTGCCATTCTGTGGAAGGCTGAAATGGCGGCCAGCATGGAATCTGTCGTCTTTATAGCTGGTGTGTTCATATCTGTCTCAAGGGTTCTAATTCATGTGTCTGGCTTTTTTATTTTCTAATTCCCATTTTTATATATCTCACTTTTTTAAAATTTAAAAATTGTAATCCATGGCAATATTAATATTAACATTTCTTGTTAGACAAAAAGAGACAGTGAGAATGTCTCAATTTTAATAGTGTGACTTCCTTCCCGTGTTTGTATGGCATGAAGGTTTTATCTTGGGCAATTGTTTTGAGAAACTCCATTCTCATTTAGTGATCCACAAAGCATTCAGGAGTACATAAATTGATCCTCCCCTCCCCAGAGAATGATGGTGAGTGAAACAAGAAGAAAACAGTGACTTCCAGTCCTGAGTCTCAGATTGCAGGTCTTCCCCGTACAGTGTGCATTCATTCATTCATTAGGAACAATAATGCCCACCTTAGCTATCTAATTTGGTTGTGATCAAGCTCAAGTGAAATTAAAACTGCTCTAAACATGAGAAGATTATGCAAAATGTAACAATTACCTACAGTAAAATTTAAGTTCAAAATTGACATCTGCAAAAAATGACATCTGCAGGGAGAACAACTCTTGAAACAGGTCTAAAATAAACTGAGCCTTTGACCAAATCCAGGCTGGCCAGTCGTCAGGAACTGACCTGTTGTAGCTTCTGTCCCAGTTGGAATAGAGTTCAGGGAAGAGAATGAAGCAAGTTGATTGGGACATTTTATTCTGTGTACTTAACAGTAATTTACCCAACCTGGCTGATTATAAACCCAGATGGGAAGAAATTCCGCCTCCTGAGTACCTCTGAGTATCCATTGACTCTGCAGCTTGGAGATAGCTTGGTTCAGGAGAAGGACAGGCACGTTAAAGGGTAAAACCTGGGTTCAGGACCCAGGGGTCCTACCTAAGTAAGACTAGTGATCCGAACACTGTGTGCCTCAGCATTGTTTCTGACATTGGGTAAATAATGCAGGTGGATTATTTTTTTCCTTCCATAAATGATTCTAGGCCCTTGATTTGGAGTGGGAAGAACTATTTCTCTCTTTCTCCTTCACAGTGAACATTTAGGCAAATGACTTCAGATCTATGAGCAAAACTTTTCTTCCATGTAAAGTGGAAATAGTACTAATTCATAGTTGAATGAAAGTCACTGAGGTTATTTGTGCAAAAGGCACCTTGTCAACTTGAAAGCAGTATATTCACTCATTCATTCACTTATTCATCCAATCAACCCTACACATCTACTTTAAATTCAGATGGGGAGCTGGTATTCTAGAGACCAGATAGATGCACAAGATGCTGTATGCTGTGGTTAGACCTGAAGGAGTATGACCATCACACTGATAGAACATTTAGGAAAGGGTATATTGTTTGGAGAACCCAGAATGTCTTTGCTGAGCAGGGAAGGACTGTTGAACTGACCTTTAAGAAGTAGTTTGCCAGTGGATAAGAAAGTTGAGGTAGTATTAGGAAATTCAGAGCAAGAAAACTGTTGAAGCTTTAGGAATGTGACAATGTGACATTGTTTTGGCCACAATTTGGTTTTGAGCTTAGGTATGTGTAGGCAAATGGGGTGGAAAGGGATAAGGTAAACGTCCTAAGAACCATGTCATGAACAGCTGCTTATTCTATGCTCACAAGTTTGGACTTTGTCTTGTGTTGGTTGGGGAGTCATTAGAAGAGGATGCTCCTGACACACATGCAGTTTGATGCCTCCTTTCCAGATGGAAAGGTTTGTTCTGTCTTAGTTAACTTCTTGTGTAGTACTGTATGCCTAGCAGTTGCACACATTCCGGGGTGGCTGGGCATGGCACAAACCGAGATATTTGCCAAGTGCAGCTTAAGAATCCTTATGGGAACAATTCCCTTTGTTCTTATATGCAGCAATAAGCATTCATCCTAAAAGACCATTTGTTGGGTACTCACTGTGTGCTGAGCACAGCACTGTGCTCAAAAGTACAGATGAGAACTAAGGATCAGTAAGGAATAGCTAAGGACTCACAGTATAAGTGCTTTACTTGTATTGATTCATTTAAACGTTCCAAAGCCCTCTGAGGTAGGTATTGTAATCCCTCTCCTGTACGTGTCAGAATAAGCAATTTAAATTTTTGGCAAACCTAGGATTCAGACTAGATTCACATGCCCAACACCAGAGACTATGCTTGTAATCCTCTTGGTCTATGATGGTGACTACGTAAAAAACTAACTCTCTGTATGGTGAAGACTTTGAGAGTGAAGGAGATTGGGGAAATGAAGTGCAGTTTGGGTATTTTTTCAATTGTAAAATTAAAATAAAACAGAACTTCTTCATTGCCTATATTTCTTAAATCATAGGTTGAAAGAATCAATCAGGGCAATCATCACATTCTAACAAGCTGGAGAATTGAGAGGAAATGAAAGTCAGGGAAGGAATAGGATTAGTTTGAAACACTCAGAGGTCAGGGCAGCTCAATAGTAGACTTTTGATGAGTGAGGAATCCAAAGCTCTGTGGGCTCTTAATCCGTGAAAGGAAATGAGGTGGGGGGAGCAAGGCAATTGAGAGAAATTATCAGAGAAAAAGCTAGTTTTAGTGTTCAGGGAAACAGAAGTAACAAGATCATAGGAGAAAAGGCATGAATAAGGAAAGACACTCAAAAGGAAATTTAAAGCACCAAAGATTGCAAATTAAACCTTGTGATTTTCAGGCCACTGAATATCACACTTTTTATAAATCATGAGGCTGTATTATTATTTTGTAAAATAATATTTATGGAGGAGAAGGCCAGCAATGAGCATCAGCCATGCTCAGGGCTCCTGTCATGCTCTGCTCATTGATAATTCATCTTCAGCAGCTGCTTCCTGAGTGTCTGCCAGGAGCTCAGTTCCCTGAGAGGTTCTACCCTAAATTATAATCAACCAGAATTTTGAGAATGAAAAGGGGTGCAGATGACACTGGGACAATAGGCTTGAAGTATAATTGGCCTGGTCAGACGGGGACATCTGGTCACACTGGTGAGTGATGAACAAAGCTCTCTCCAGCAACCAAGTTGTTGATTGTCCCATAAGGAACAGTGAAATAGTACATAGTCAACTGGAATAAGGAGGAGAGAGGGTTGAAGTGCCAAAGAGGTGGCACCAGGCAATATCTGCCTAAAAGAAGAGCTTGCTAATCAAACGAAATAACAATGTGGTTTGGCAGTGTCCTTGCTTTCCACCAGTTATTGTTGCTACTGAATTGATCGGAGTCCTTGTGATTGGGCTAAGCCTAAGTTCAAGCTTCCTCACTGCATCCAGTGCCTCTTATATCGCCTTTCCCTGTACCTTGATATGGAAATGATATCAGATTCTACTGACTTGGAGCAAAGTCAGTAACTTTTCTTAACTTCTAGAGAAAATCCAAGAGATTTAAAGCCTTTCAATCTGCTGGGGTCACCCAGTAACATTTTCTTTACAGTTAATTGATCAAATCATTGATATTTTAAATTTATTCTAAATTCATTTTCTCATTCAGTCATTCAAATCTGACTCTCAAATATGTCCTATGAGTGTAAAGTAGATACTTGGATTTGAAGACTTAGTACCAAAGCATAAAATAACTCCATAATTCTCATGATAATATTTGTAATCTAATGGGTTAAATAACAAATATTATTAAAAATAATCTTACCTGTTTCTTTTTCCTATGGAATGTGGCCACTAGCTAATTTAAAATGATGCCTGGCTTGCATTCTATTTCAGTTGGACCATGCTGTTTTAGGTACCAGTTATCTGCAGTGTGCCCAGCACTGCACCCACTATGAGTAATAGGCACAGAGTCTGTGAGGTTACCACTCTGTGGAGGAATGAAAAAATAAACAGATAAATCTAATTCATCAACATCAATTCAAATTGTAGTAAGTGCTAGGAAGCAGTTGCATGGAGTGCTGCTCCAGTTATTTGGGCAGAAGGCCTTGTTTAAGGAGTGTCAAAGAAGACGTCCCTGACTAAGGTTCAGGTGATACAAAGGACAAGAAGAAGGTTCTGGGAGCCATGATAGAAGAGGAGGCCTTTGCTTGGGGCCCCGAAAGGTAGGGATGCTGCATTTCTTGTAGCTGATTCAGAGCGACATCTCCAGCCACTGGGTCAAAAGCTCTTGGCTGGAGACCAGCCCAGGCAGCTCAGAAGTACAGACCCAGCTGGGCTGGAGCCAGGCAATCAGTGAGCACAAAGGGGAGAGTTCGTTGGCAGATTCATCACCCAAGAGCCAGCGGGATGTTGAGGGCTGGGAACGTGACAAGGTAAGAATCCAAACATTTTCATTTTCGACAACTGTGTACACATAACAGATTGTATAGTAGGTTTTAAGTTGTGGTGCTTATGGGTGACTCCACTGTGCTCCCTAATCTTAAAAGGGTCACAGTGCAATGGGATATTTACAGTCATCTGCTCATGGAGATCTTAGCAGAGATGTGGAATTCGGCACACATAAATTGGCCCGTCTGTAGAGAGTGGTTGCAGTCGATGGGTGTCAGGGAGCCAGTAGGATGTTGCCCCTAACAGCCTGGAATAAACTGAAATGCAACCAACAAACATGATGAATGGCAGAGTCCTGGATGGGCCTCTCTATGTATCCAGAACCGATCTCTTCTTCCTTCATAAGCAGCAGTGTGTGTAATGGTTAATCCCAAAGATTCAGGTCTTGTGTGAGCTGTGCTTTGCTGGTGACTACAGCAGTTGTGGGAACATGAACACATCATTGAACCTTTCTGCGTCATTTCCTCTTCCTTGATGATGTCGTTTCTATGAAGCTGACCAAAGGACATAGTCTTAAAGGGATTAAAGTGTCCGATGAATTGTAGCCATCATTATTATTGACCTTATGTTTATTATTCACCCTTTGTTTGCTTTTGTAATCACTGCATATGTGAAAGCAAAGTGAGAGGATCAGACTGGGCCACAGCTCAGAGGTTAGTCTTTGGGGCACTTTATCTGACACAATCCAGTGAGATGGCTCTACTAACTGGGGGAAAGTAATATAATCTTGGCTCCTTTGGGTAGCAGACTTGGGCAAACTCATGGAAATCACAGCTTTTCTTTAAAATTATTCTCACATTTCCAATTCTAACAATTTACAGTGAAGAATCTAAGGAGCTTTTGTGTTTAAAATAAGCAACTTGGAAGAAGAATTATATAGAGACATCTTCACCTGAATCATTTTGTTGACAATGTCTGCCACATAGAGCATCATGACATTTCGTTTTCCTGCGGTTCTTAGCCAGCTTAAGGAGGTGTAGACTTCGTGCCAGGCAAAGGCTGCGGGTAGTGTAAGAGCATTTGTTTGAGTTCATCTTTATTTTTGGTTAAAAAATTATTTTATATAATGCAGTGGAAAAAGCACAGGTTTAGATAGGGGTGAGTTTTCAACCCAGCTCCACACATTCTTGGGAGCAACCTTGAATACTTGCTTTTGGAGTCTCGTTTTCTGGAAAATGGACATGCCATCCAACCTTTTCTTTTGTTAAGAGGGTTAAAGGTTATGGAGGTAGAGTGCCTGGAGCCTGTCACAGTTCTTGGGGAGCAAATTTGATGATACTAGTTGGTGTATTGTTTCTGAGTTTCAAGGCTGCATGTATAATTGTGTACACAGGTTTGGGTTTATGGACTGGCCAGGATTGTGTGAAAATCTAAATTCTCTGCTTTGGTAGGTCAGATCATAACTGGTGAAAGTCCTTTACCCAGAACACAAACAAGGCAGGATCCTAAGAATTCTTTGTATTGCAGTGTTTTTCTTTTTCCTCATTTTTTTTTCCTCATTGAAGACAGTGAATATTTACATCATTTGACAAATATGGTTGAGAATTTGAGAGCATTCTTGGAACCCTTTTTCCTGACACTGAGATAATGTTCATGAATATTTTAAATATACCTTGAGATAAAAGCAATGAATTAAAACTTGGGTTCAGGACACAGTTGAAAAACATGTGTCAACCGCACAGTGATTTATGGGACAGCGAGCACCACCCTACCAAGCGCTGCTTGTCTTCAGAAAGCCCACAGTCCCTGCTCAGCACCTGCAGCGTCTGTCTGTGATGCTTGGTGGTTACTAGATGTGTGCGTGTTCATGAATGGCTGAAGGAATAGAGCCCACCAGTGCCAGTGCATGACTAATGGCGGGGAGGGTTCAGTTTGATGAGTGCCATTATTAATTTATGCTTCGTTTCAATTTCATCTACTAATTAAGTTCTCGCTTCTATCTCCTGAATATGTGTAATAAGACTGTTTCCTTGTAGGCCTGTATTACAAATCCACAGTTCGTTGTCACACTTTAGGAAGCCAAGAGTTTGTTTTACATAGCACTTCTTCTTTCCTTGCCCATGCATGTGGGGGTTATTAATTCGATTGCATGTAAATGTCAAGCATCAAGTGTTAGAGTACAGTCCTGGTGGAATTACAGTCAAAGTGATGCCTGAGAGAAATAGAACTTTCCTATCACAAATAAATTGTGAGCCTGTTTGGATTCAGTGTACTTGCTTGTAAGATGAACTAGGGGATCACTAAGATTCCTGTAAAAAGCAAAGAATTTATGGCAGAGCCCAAGAGTCTACCAGCTGAATTACCATAGCCATTGTTATGTGTTGTTTGCCAGGGATCTCCAGAGAAATGGGACCAATGGGAGACAGATATCACCCCTTAGTACTCGTGTGTGTGTGTGTGTGTGTGTGTGTGTGTGTGTGTAAAAAGAGGAAGGAGGGAGGAGAAGAGAGACAGAGTATTTTTTGGTAAAAAATAATAATAATTATATTGCCAATCCAGTCATTTTTCAGCCCCCAAACATGTAAGGGAAAGCAAAAAAGCAAGTGTAAGTTTTTCCCTGGATCCTAGCACGGTGGCACATGCCTGCACATGTTTTAACTCTCTGTTTGTCCCCTCGTCCTGTCAACAAACATATGGATGGTCCTTGACTTAACCATGGTTCCACTTACAATATTTCTAATTTACAATGATATGCAAGTGATATACATTCAGCAGGAACCTTACTTCTTCTTTTTGTTTGTTTTTTTTTGGTACTGGGGATCGAACTCGGGTCCTTCTCCTTGCGAGGCAGGCGGTGGAACCACTGAGCTAAATCCCCAGCCCAGGAACCTTACTTCTAATTCTGAATTTTGCTCTCTTCCCGGGCTGACAATATGCAAAATGATACACTGTGTGTCAGTGCGGGAGCCACACAGTCACTGTGGGTAGAGAGGAAACAATATGCCATAGTTTACTGTGTTGCTGCACCTCCAGTGTTTGGCCCATTGGAGTATTAAATGCATTTTCACTTATGATATTTTCAACTTGGGATAGGTTATTGGGGGATATAATTCTATTGTAAACTGAGGAGCATCTGTATTTGACAATTTTGTAGCAACAGTAGTGGTGACATTAGAAAAGAGTTATTTTCTACCAGGCACCTACAGTGTTGTGTGTCCTGCACTTTGGCTGAGAAGAAAATGAGGAAACAAGTCATTTGGCAAGTTCAGTCACTCAGGCAGGGCCACATAGTACATGTCGTTTCCTAGAATTGAATGTCGAACCATCTAGTTTGATTCATCCCATTTCTTTTTTCTTTCTTTTTTTTTTTTTTTGGTACCAGGGATCGAACTCAGGTCCTTGCGCTTGCGCAGCAGGTGACAAAACCACTGAGCTAAATCCCTGGCCCGATTCATTCCATTTATAATGCAGCACAGACTGTGGAAGACATTCATCACTGTGAGTTCTGCTTTCATGGCTTTTGATCCTTTCAGCTTGGGTCACATGTAGCCTCAATAAATAGAGAGAATCTGAGAGGAAAGAGGTAATCCATTTTCTCCTGAGTTTTCCTGAAATATAGGGTGAAACTTTTTTAACCCAGAGCCCAGGAACAGCTGTGATGCACTTTACATGTACCGCTTTTCAAGCTAGTCCAGTGCAGTAGTAAGAGCAGAAGAGGTTGCCTGATAGAAAATTTTAGATAAGAAGGGACCAAGGACTATCCTCTGTTGCTAAGACATCCCTTTACTATTATCATAACTCCCTGCCTGAGCTGTTGAGCACCTTCACTGCAGGGACTGGCATTTTAGTTGATGACACCAATTAACAAAATTATCTTCCTTGACCCAGGAAGCCAGTCATCTTTGTAGATTCACTGATACGACCACCTAAGGTACTCACTCAGTAAATGTGTTTTGTATCAAATTTACTTGAAATCTTTAAAACTACTATTATCATACAAGTGTGTGACTGATCAGTCTCAGGAGCTAGGCCAGCTGCTGCAAGTCAGCATGTCAGTCTAAGTATATCACAAAAGACCTTCTATACTCTTCATGCATAAAAGGTACATCAGTTCATTCAGCACACACTTATTGCATATCTGTTATCAGTCAAGCAATCTGTCAAATGCTGGGGACATAGATATTAAAAATACAGCCTCTTCTAAGAGTGTAGGCTTTGTGAAAAAGCTTGACCATGTAAACAGTTAAGATGCCTTTCATAGTGGTTGTGGTAGAGATGAGCATAGGGTTGTCTGGAAGCGTTTCGGAAGGAAAAGCACCCTCACCAAGTCCCTAACCTGGCTCCACCCCTAGGTTTGTACTTAGAAATATTGAAATCAAGAAGTAACAGGGCTGGGTGATATTGGTCTTCTGATTTCTAGTTTCTTTATAAAACTTTTACCTTCGTTGTCACACTCTGGTAGATTGAGACTAAACTCAGTCCTGTAGCCCTTGGACTAATAAAAGAAGTAAAGTCCTTGGTGGGCATAACTTGGCACACCAGTGGATCACTGCGGTCGCATGTGGATATTGCTATGCTGGAACTGTGCTAAGTATTTACTGCGAATCAGCTCATTTAGTCTTCACATTCAATTATTTTGCCCGTCTTTCATATGAAGGTTAAGTAACTTGCATGAGATCACCCTGCTTTCCACTAGCTGAACAAGAATTCTCAACCAAGATTCTTTGAACTCTAGAAGCCAATGCCTAATCAGTAACCATTATGTCTGTCTTTGTCTCCTCTCATCTGTTTAATCTAGTCCAGAGCAGCCAGGTCACGTAGGATTTTAGTTACGAGTTTGTATTTATTTTTCATATTTTGTTTTGAGCTGGGAGTGTTTTTGCTAATTTGGAAAAATCTCAGACCTTGAACTGTATGTGCTCTTAAATTACAAGTCAGAAGGTGCCCTTGAGGGAAAAAGGATTTCTGTCATCACTGCCAGGGCTGTGCCTAGGAATCTTTTTCCCTGCTCCAGGTTTTTATTCTACACTCATCACACAATTCTTCTGTCATTTGCAGACTAAATGAGTCTCTTAATCCATTGAAAAAGGCTTCCTGTTGATTAATGGAGGGCCCCCCACACCAAATTCCTTGCGTGGATGATGCAAGCCCCAGCATTTGCCATTCTCTGCCCTATTTTCTTTCCTCCTTCCCTCATCTTTCACCCGTAAAGCTACAAATAAAGTACTTGATCAGCACTGACTGATCTCTAGGCATAGAAGTATTGTGATGACTCAAAGAGAGAAGAAAATGATGTGCTCCTGACCTGCTCCATCATCTGAGCCTGTGCTTCAGGGGGAGCCCTGTGCTCTGTGCCTGGAGTATGGAATCAGGTCCTTCACAACATGAGACCCAACCAAGCTGCCAACATTACTGGGGCTCAGAATTTCTACTGGGAAAAAGAAGAGTGTAATGATGTTAGGAAGCAGTAGGTGGAAAGATTTCATTTTGTATAAATCATGAAAAAACCGATAGTTATATTTATAAAATCATTTTAACTAGTGATTTCTCTACCCGTTGGAAATTAAATTACCTGGAAAACAATAACAACTGGCTACGTAATTTACATCTAGGCTCAGTGACAAAACTTCATTGGCCCATCATGAACCCAGATCCAGAAGCTCCTAATTGCAAATAACATAAGATTCTTTTCTTCCTCCTTACAGGCGATTTTTTTTTTTTTTTTTTTAATTTTGTGGTACTGGGACTGGAACCTGAGGGACATCCTCAGCATCCTCTTTAATTTGTTTTAAAATTTTGAGACAGGGTCTCTCTAAGTAACTAAGTTGCCTTGAGTGTTGGGATTACAGGCATGTGCCACCATGCTAGGATCCAGGGAAATCTTATACTTGCTTTTTGGCTTTCTTTTACATGTTTGGGGCTGGAAAATGACTGAACTGGCAATCCAGTTGTTGTTATTATTATTATTATTATTTACCAAAAAAGCAGTTAATAAAATCATTAATTCTGTAAATCTTCTGGGATGCCTAGTATGGGCAAGGTGTAGCCCAAAATGGCTGTTGTGACAGCTGGCAGAACTCTGAGACTGGACTGTAGCCTCCTGTATGGCCTTGGAACCTAGGCAGAATCTCAGATGTGGCCAGGCCAGTGATTTCACTTTCCACCTTCTGTTTTCACTCAGTCTCATTCTGAGCTGCTAAATATTCACAGTGTCTTGAAGGAGTGCACTGGACAGTTGATAGAAATTTGATGGCCTCTTCTTGAGTCGCCAAAACTTGGAAGGATTGCTGGCACTGTGGTCCAGGACAGAGACCAGGGTACAGCTCTTTGCAGGGGAAGGAGGGGAGGGGCTCCAGAGAATTGGTGACAGAGACCTCTCCCTTGCAGTAAGTGCTCGTATTGCATTGATATGAAAGGTGACATACTTACAGTATGAAAGAAGGAAGCCTGATAGTGGGAATTGCTACTTCTGGGTCTTCAGACTGATAAAGTGTCAGGTTTGATGACGGTGATGGAAATGTATTTTCTCTCTCCTTCCCTGGGCCTTGGCCCCAGGACTCCTGAAATTGACTGTGGTGGGTATGGATTATGCATTCAGGCAGGGAGGCGCAGTGAAGTGACTTGGCACTCCCCTTGGTAACATACATGGCCATAAGGACACCCAGACCTGGGGCTGACAGGAGCTCCAGCCTGCGTATTAATGCCTCTGGTCTGCTTCCAGGGCTTCATATGCCTTGACCTGCAAGGTCTGTCAAATACCGCCTTGATGGAAGCCTGGACTGTGGTTTCTGAGGGGAAGGAGTAGCACTTAAATTGAGAAAACATTTGGTTTGCCTCAGGCAACTGGATTTAGGGAAGAAAATGCCAGTAGCTTTCTCCTTTGCCCTGGGGTTTGGACAGTGTTTTTCCTTGAGGCTGAAAAGCAGGATTCTCCCCCAACCCTAAGCAAAGTAGTTTGTTGAATATTTCAGAGGGTGATTGTGGTGTTTAAGAGCTGCCACAATCACACTTTTTGGTTGCAAAACACCCCTGCCCTTCCTGCCAAGTATAAGGTTAGAGTTCAGGGGAAAAAATGCATATTGGAGACTTAAATCAGAGACCCTATGCTCAGGCTGATCTTTCTCATTTCTGTGTGCCGG